>NC_092710.1:334188267-334488267 GCF_047496885.1 Scyliorhinus torazame | reverse complement strand
CACAATTTATAAACCCACACCTCAAGTAATAATCTTTATGCTGCTTTGTTCCTGTTTTCAGCTACTTCTTCATAGGTTGTTCACCAGATGCCCCGGAGTTCTCACCAGCAGTACTGGCAGCTACAAAATGCAGGAATCTCTGTCGTGACGTCAGCGCACGGAGCACGTGACCCGCTCTCTGCTAGCTCTCCAGGCAGGAAGATTCCAACGATTTTTTGAAAAGCTCTTGGGTCAGCGCGCTGACGTGAGGAGGAGACGTTCTGCCCCACTGGGCTCCGAGCCTGCGCACTGCTGAGGGGGCACGCATGCGCAGGACGGCTGGCATTCTGAAAGCCGGTCACAGCCGCCGTCTGTAAAAGCCGGCCGTGCCGTTGGGCACTACTTGGATGATCGGGAACACCGCGGTGTATGACCCCGCGACCCTCCCGACACCCGCCCGCGACCCACCCATGGGTCACGACCCTGGGTTTGAAAATGATTGACCTAGCCAGCAACACCCAGATCCTGTGAAAGAAAATAAATAATAATAATAATCTTTATTATTGTCACAAGTAGGCTTACCTTAACACTGCAATGAAGTTACTGTGAAAAGCCCCTAGTCGCCACATTCCGGGGCATGTTCGGGTACATTGAGGGAGAAATCAGAATGTCCAAGTCACCTAACCGCGTCTTTTGGGACTTGTGGGAGGAAACTGGAGCACCCGGAGGAACCCACGCAGACACGGGGAGAGCGTGCAGACTCCGCATAGACAGTGACCAAAGCCGGGAATCGAACCTGGGACCCTGGAGCTGTGAAGCAACAGTGCTACCATGCTGGAGAATACATATGGCAAGTATTCTTCACCTGCTTACCCGCACAGGTTTCCTCCCACAAGTCCCAAAAGATGCTGTTAGGTGAATTGGACATTCTGAATTCTCCCTCAATGTACCCGAACAGGCGCCAGAGTGTGGCGACTAGGGGATTTTCACAGTAACCTCATTGCAGTGTTACTGTAAGACTACTTATAGAATCATAGAATTTACAGTGCCGAAGGAGGCCATTCGGCCCATCGAGTCTGCACCGGACCTTGGAAAGAGCACCCTACCCAAGCCCACACCTCCACCCTATCCCCGTAACCCAGTAACCCCACCTAACCTTTTTGGACACAAGTGGGCAGCACGGTAGCACAAGTGGATAGCACTGTGGCTTCACAGCACCAGGGTCCCAGGTTCGATTCCCTGCTGGGTCACTGTCTGTGTGGAGTCTGCACGTTCTCCCCGTGTGTGCGTGGGTTTCCTCCGGGTGCTCCGGTTTCCTCCCACAGTCCAAAGACGTGCAGGTTAGGTGGATTGGCCATGATAAATTGCCCTTAGTGTCCAAAATGGTTAGGAGGGGTTATTGGGTTACGGGGATAGGGTGAAAGCGAGGGCTTAAGTGGGTCGGTGCAGACTCGATGGGCCGAATGGCCTCCTTCTGCACTGTATGTTCTACGTTCACTGCTGCCTCACGGCGCCGAGGTCCCAGGTTCGATCCTGGCTCTGGGTCACTGTCCGTGTGGAGTTTGCACATTCTCCCCGTGTCTGCGTGGGTTTCGCCCCCACAACCCAAAGATGTGCAGGTTAGGTGGATTGGCCACGCTAAATTGCCCCTTAATTGGGAAAAATGAATTGGGTATTCTAAATTTATAAAAGAAATTTTGTTTTTTAGAAATTAGCCATGAGAGTATACATTTATATAGATTGTGAGGTCTTACCCCTGACACAAAGGGTGGTTAGAATTTGAAATTCACTACAATAAGTGGTTGAGGCCAATAGTACAGATGCATTGAAGGGGAATCTAGATAAACACTTGAGGAAGGGGGGTTAGTTCAAGTAACGCGGATGGAGACTTTGGTGGAGCCTAAACACAGCATGGATCAGATGGGCTGAATGGCCCGTTTCTCTGCTGCAAGTTTGACATAATTCCCCTTCCCAAAGGAGAAATGCAGTCTGCCAAGCTCAGTTCTTTGCGCCAGTGTGGCCCCCATGTAATGTTCCTCGCCATTTTTCAGATGTGCATAGATTTAAAGATGTTTTTTCAAAAGCTGACAGATGTTGTGAATTCTTTTCATCCTATTGGAATTTTCTTTCCCACAGTAAACAATGTGCGTTGAAGAAGTTATTCGCTCCAATGTCATTGATGCTCCTCACTCTGATCCTGTGTGGTGCAGATGAGAATGAAGCCAAATAGTTTTTGTCTGGGTTTATTTTTGGAGAGCCTTGCTCTTTATTTGGTGCTGTTTGGGCGAAGGATGTCAGTCTGGAGAACATCATTTATAGTTTTCATATCCAGTATTGGCAACAAAAACAGCTTAGATTTAGAGAACACTTCCAGCTACACAGCCCCCACAGTGTTTATTATAATCCAGGACATGAGCACAAAGTCTAGTCCAAGTGAGGGAATATTACTTATTGTCGTTCAGATAAACTGAGTCTGCATCTGCTTGTTCCAGTTAACCTGCTAGATCCCCCGACACTACACGCAGCCCATGGAAGGAGATCAGGGAGGGTTCTCCCAGTGTCCTTTCTGGTCAATATCCATTCCAACACAACCACAAATAGGTTTACCCAGTTATTCATTTGTTTGCTGTTAGTTGCGTGTTGATTGGCTGCAGTGGTTGCCTATAACAACAAGGCCTGCACTTCAGAATAATCCATTGGTTGTGAACATTTTGGGTGCAGTAAGGTAAAGGTAAAATCACTGTAGCACCGTCAATATGACGCGAGGCAGGTTGAGGTAATGTCAATTGAAGGCTTTATTAAGCAGAACTTTATCCCCAGCAGCGTGGTTACAGAATGCAGCTGCTGAGGGAAATGGAGGGAAAAACTGGGTTCTTATACCGGCATTTCTGGGTGGAGTCCAGTAGGTGGCAGATCCTATCAGGACCTGGCATCCCTCCACCAATAGCCTGTCGACACGTGGTGTACCGTATTACCCCTAATACATATCACCACATTCACCCCTTGTTGAAAAAAAAACCGGCGTGATGGTGGTTCGCATGGTGGTTTACAGAGTCGGTACTGTGCCGTAACTTTGAACAAAACACAAAATTATCACTTCAACTGGGCCACACGGGCCAAACAGGGTCGGCATGATGCCATAACTATAACAAGACACAATAACTGAAAACGTTGAGAGTTAAAGTGATTCGATGAGCCGGATGGGCGCCCTGGTCGTCCTTTCCGATCGTCTCGGGCGTGGTGGTGATGGCGCTGGCTCAAGTCCCGTCGACTCTGAGAGGGAAGCGCTGTCCCCTGTGTCCTTACTCCTGGGCGGGTCTGAGAGGAGAACCGAACCCCCCGGGAAGGGGGTGGCTGCGGGATGAACCGGTGGGAGTGAGGAGGTGGTGATTGGCGTTGGGGGGGGGGTGTGGGTAGCTCCGGCGGGCGCCAGATCTCGCAGGTAGACCGTGTCCTGTCGGCCATCGGGGAACTCCACATAGGCGTATTGCGGGTTGGCGTGAAGGAGATGCACCCGTTCCACCAACGGATCTGACTTGTGCGCCTACACATGTTTCCGGAGCAGAATGGGTCCCGGAGCTGCTAGCCAGGTCGGAAGTGGCGTTCCAGAAGAGGACTTCCTAGGAAATCGGAGGAGGTGCTCGTGAGGCGTTTGATTCGTGGTGGTGCACAGCAGGGACCGGATAGAGTGAAGGGCATACGGGAGGACTTCCTGCCAGCGGGAAATTGGGAGGGTCCTAGACCGGAGGGACAACAGGACGGCCTTCCAGACCGTTCCATTCTCCCTTTCTACCTGCCCGTTTCCCCCGGGGGTTGTAACTGGTCGTCCTGCTCGAGGCTATGCCCCCGCTGAGCAGGAATTGATGCAGTTCGTCACTCATAAAGGAGGACCCCCTGTCGCTATGGATATAGTCGGGGAAACCGAACAGTGTAAAAATGGTACCGAGGGCTTTAATGACCGTGGACGCTGTCATGTCGGGGCAGGGGATGGTGAAAGGGAAACGGGAGTATTCGTCAATGACGTTCAGGAAGTACGCGTTGAGATCAGTGGAGGGGAGGGGGCCTTTGAAATCCTAACTGAGGCGTTCAAAGGGTCGAGAGGACTTAACCAGATGCGCTCTATCTGGCCTGAAAACGTGCGGTTTGCACTCAGCGCAGATCTGGCAGTTTCTGGTGACTGTTCGGACGTCCTCGACGGAGTAAGGGAGGTTGCGGGCCTTAAGGAAGTGGTAGAAACGAGTGACCCCGGGTGGCAGAGGTCCTCGTGGAGGGCTTGTAGACGGTCCACTTGTACATTGGCACATGTGCCGCGAGATAGGGCATCGGATGGCTCGTTCAGCTTTCCGGGACGATACAAGATCTCATAATTGAAGGTGGAGAGCTCGATCCTCCACTGCAAGATCTTGTCGTTCTTGATCTTGCCCCGCTGCGCAATATCGAACATGAAAGGGAACCGACCGTTGGTCAGTGAGGAGAGTGAAACTCCTACCGGCCAGGTAATGCCTCCAGTGTTGCACAGCTTCCACTATTGCTTGTGCCTCCTTTTCCACTGAGGAGTGGCGGATTTCTGAAGCGTGGAGGGTTCGGGAGAAGAAGGCCAGGGGTCTGCCTGCTTGGTTGAGGGTGGCCGCCAGAGCTACATCCGATGCGTCGCTCTCGACCTGGAAGGGGAGGGACTCGTCGATGACGCGCATCGTGGCCTTCGCGATATCCGCTTTGATGCGTCTAAAGGCCTGGCATGCCTCTGCCGTCAGGGGAAAAGTAGTGGGCTGGATTAGTGCACGGGCCTTGTCTGCGTACTGGGGGACCCACTGGGCATAATACGAAAAGAAGCCCAAGCAACGTTTCAGGGCTTTGGCACAGTGGGGGAGAGGGAACTCCATGAGGGTGCGCATGCGTTCAGGGTCAGGGCCTATCACTCCATTACGCACTACGTAGCCCAGGATGGCTAGACGATCGGTGCGGAACACGCGTTTTTCTTTGTTGTAAGTGAGGTTCAGGGCGTGAGCAGTCTGGAGGAATCTTTGGAGATTGGCGTCATGGTCCTGCTGGTCGTGGCCGCAGATGGTGACGTTGTCGAGATACGGGAACGTGGCCCGTAAACCGTGCTGGTCAACCATTCGGACCATCTCTCGTTGGAAGACCGACACTCTGTTCGTGACGCCGAATGGAACCCTTAAAGAGTGGTATAACCGCCCGTCTGCTTCGAAGGCAGTATAGTTGCGGTCACCGGGACGGATGGGGAGCTGGTGGTAGGCGGACTTGAGGTCCACGGTGGAAAAGACCTTGTACTGTGCAATCCGATTGACCATGTCGGATATGCGGGGGAGAGGGTACGCATCTAGCTGAGTGTACCTGTTGATGGTCTGACTATAGTCGATGACCATCCTCTGTTTCTCCCCGGTCTTAACAACTACCACCTGGGCTCTCCAGGGACTGTTGCTAGCCTGGATGATGCCTTCCTTCAGCAGCCTCTGGACTTCGGACCGGATAAATGCTCGGTCCTGGGCGCTGTACCGTCTGCTCCTTGTGGCGACGGGTTTGCAATCCGGGGTGAGGTTCGCAAACAAGGAAGGCGGTTCAACCTTGAGGGTCGCGAGGCCGCAGACAGTCAGTGGGGGTATAGGGCCGCCACATTTAAATGTTAAACTCTGGAGGTTGCATTGCAAGTCCAACCCTAGGAGTGTGGGCGCACAGAGATGGGGGAGGACATACAGCCGGTAATTTCGGAACTCCCTCCCCTGCACCGTTAGGTTAGCGATGCAGAACCCCGTGATCTGAACGGAGTGGGATCCCGCCGCCAGGAAAACTTTCTGGGTGCTTGGCCGAATTACGAGGAAACAGCGCCTTACCGTGTCCGGATGAATGAAGCTCTCCGTGCTCCCAGAGTCGATAAGACACGGCGTCTCGTAGCCATTCACTAGGACTGTAGTGGTTGCAGTCTGGAGCGTCCGGGGTCACGACTGGTCGAGGGTCGTCGAAGCCAGACGTGGTTGTTGAAGTTGAGCATCGTAATCAGGCAGTATGTGGCCGTCTGTGTCCTTCAGCCAAGATGGCGGCGTCCACGGATTGAGCGCGGTCGGGGGTGGACAAAATGGCGGCGCCCATCTCTCCCTCGTGGCGTCCGGGGTCCAAAATGGCGGCGTCCGTTGGTCACACGTGGACCGCTGGGGGGGCTGGGTCTGTGGACCCGTTTCTTCCCCGGAGATAGCGGCGACCCCGCGGGACTTGCACACCGTCGCGTAGTGGCCCTTCTTCCCGCAGCTTTTGCAGGTAGCCGCGCGGGCAGGGCAGCGCTGCCGAGGGTGTTTCGGCTGGCCACAAAAATAGCAGCGGGGCCCCCCCGGTTGGTCTGGTGTTTTGGCCGTGCAGGTTTGCGTGGGTGGGGGGGGGGTGTCGGAGAGTCGAACGCAGCGGGGTCCACGGAGCCCAAGGGGCTGTAGTGCGGTCGGGGGCGTAGGCGCGGGCGTTACGCGAGGCCACATCGAGGGATGCCGCCAGGGCCCGAGCTTCTGTAAGTCCCAGAGATTCTTTCTCCAGAAGCCTCTGGCGGATCTGGCAGAGGCCAAAACTGCCACATACGCATCGCGGACCAGGAGCTCTGTGTGTTCACTCGCTGTTACCGCCGGGCAGTTGCAGTTTCGACCCAGGATCTGCAGGGCGTTATAAAACTTGTCCAACGATTCCCCTGGATATTGCCGTCGTGTGGCGAGCTGGTAGCGAGCAAAAACCTGGTTGGCGGGCCGGATGTAGATATCCTTCAGCGCGCCGATGGCACCATTGTGAAACCGTCCTCGTCCTCGATAAGGGAGTAGACGTCAGGACTCCCCCTGGAATAGAGGACCTGCATCTTTTGTTCGTCTGTCGGTGTGCCGGGGGGCCTTTCGGAGGTAACCCTCAAAGCATGCCATCCAGTGCTTGAAGATAGAGGCCGAGTTAGCTGCTTGGGGTGCGATGCGCAGGCACTCCGGGGTGATTCAGAGCTCTATGTTCCCACGTCGTTTTCTTCAATTTAAATTCTGCTTAATAAATTGTAGCACCGTCAATATGACGCGAGGCAGGTTGAGGTAATGTCAATTGAAGGCTTTATTAAGCAGAACTTTATCCCCAGCAGCGAGGTTCCAGAATGCAGCTGCTGAGGGAAATGGAGGGAAAAGCTGGGTTCTTATACCGGCATTTCTGGGTGGAGTCCAGTAGGTGGCAGATCCTATCAGGACCTGGCATCCCTCCACCAATAGCCTGTCGACACGTGGTGTACCGTATTGCCCCTAATACATACCACCACAATCACCATAGTCCCAGATGACCATAGGCTGCTTTCCCCTTTGAAGGGGAGTGCTGACTGGTGGCGATTTAACCTGAGGATCACCACACCTCAGGCAAGGGGCAAGGTTGGGAAGGCGGGGCCTTCATGAATAACCTCAGCTGGTACGGGAGCTGTACAAAGCCTGAAAGGACATTAAATGCGAGCTTCTTTGTCTCTCAGGGAAGAGCTATCTCCGAGTGTCACTGCGGCATGGTTGTCACTGCCGAAGCTTTGTGCTGTGGTTGCAGTAAGCCAAGACTGACCCAGACTCGGTTCTCCTCAAACCTTGACTGCTCTTCCTGTGGCATTGCTCTGAACATAGTTTGAACCTTGGTGAGAGCGTAAAGGTGTCACGAGGTCACACTTTTCCCATTATATAAATTATATAGACTCACAGCTCCAGTGAACACCAGAACAAACAGGAAGTGTATTTCTGAAGCCTGCGATGAAGATCATAGAGGACGTATTGTTCAGAGAGTCCATTTATTATTGAGAAACTGAGGTTGAAATTGGTCAACGGAGGTGAGGGTTTGAGGCGCCAGGTCGAGTTGGAGTAAAGGATGGTGCAACATGAGGTGAGGAAAGAGTGTTATAAACAGATGGAGAGAAGACCAGCTTGGCCCTACGCTCCATCATGAACACATGTTTACTGCCCACCTACTCCACCCCACACCCCCCAACTGCAGACCCCTCGCACTGAACCCCCATCCCAACATCCCTCCGTCCCTCCGTCCCACCGTCCCTCCGTCCCACCGTCCATCCATCCCACCATCCCTCCGTCCCACCGTCCCTCCGTCCCACCGTCCTTCCATCCCACCATCCCACCGTCCCTCCGTCCCACCGTCCCTCCATCCCACCGTCCCTCCGTCCCACCATCCCTCCGTCCCACCATCCCTCCGTCCCACCGTCCCTCCGTCCCACCGTCCTTCCATCCCACCGTCCCTCCATCCCACCGTCCCTCCAGCCCACTGTCCCTCTGTCCCAGTGTCCCTCCGTCCCACCGTCCCTCCGTCCCACCGTCCCTCCGTCCCACCGTCCCTCCATCCCACCGTCCCTCCGTCCCATTGTCCCTCCATCCCACCGTCCCCCTCCCACTGAACCTCCATCCCAGTGTCACTCCATCCCACCGTCCCTCCGTCCCACCGTCCCCCTCCCACTGAACCTCCATCCCAGTGTCACTCCATCCCACCGTCCCTCCGTCCCACCGTCCCCCTCCCACTGAACCTCCATCCCAGTGTCACTCCATCCCACCGTCCCTCCGTCCCACCGTCCCCCTCCCACTGAACCTCCATCCCAGTGTCACTCCATCCCACCGTCCTTCCACCCCACAACCCCCAACTGCAGCCCCCTTCCACTGCCCCTCCACCCCACCGTCCCTCCATCCCACTGTCCCTCCGTCCCAGTGTCCCTCCATCTCACCGTCCCTCCATCCCACCGCCCCTCCATCCCACCGTCCCTCCAGCCCACTGTCCCTCTGTCCCAGTGTCCCTCCGTCCCACCGTCCCTCCATCCCACTATCCCTCCGTCCCAGTGTCCCTCCGTCTCACCGTCCCTCCATTCCACCGTCCCTCCATCCCACCGTCCCTCCATCCCACCGTCCCTCCATCCCACCGTCCCACTGTCCCTCCATCCCACTGTCCCACCGTCCCTCCATCCCACCGTCCCCCCCTCCCACTGAACCTCCATCCCACCGTCCCTCCACCCCACACCCCCCAACTGCAGCCCCTTCCCACTGTCCCTCCGTCCCACCGTCCCTCCATCCCACCGTCCCTCCATCCCAGTGTCCCTCCATCTCATCGTCCCTCCATCCCACCGTCCCTCCATCCCACCATCCCTACATCCCAGTGTCACTCCACCGCACCATTCCTCCATCCCACCGTCCCTCCATTCCACCGTCCCTCCGTCCCACCGTCCCTCCGTCCCACCGTCCCTCCATCCCACTGTCCCTCCGTCCCACCGTCCCTCCGTCCCACCGTCCCTCCGTCCCACCGCCCCTCCATCCCACCGCCCCTCCGTCCCACCGTCCCTCCGTCCCACTGCAATATTCTGGCAAAACAAACACAGCAAGAGCAATACTCTGGGAAACTCCTCTTTAACTTGTTCGGTGATTGGTGTCCTCGTACATCAGTCGCTGAGAGTAAGCGGGCAGGTGAAATGAATGAAATTCGCTTATTGTCACAAGTAGGCTTCAAATGAAGTTACTGTGAAAAGCCCCTAGTCGCCACATTCCGGCGCCTGTTCGAGGAGGCTGGTACGGGAGGGTTAGGTACAGCAGGCAGTAAGAAAACAAATGGTATGTTGGCCTTCATAGTGAGAGGATTTCAGTACAGGAATAGAGATGTTTTACTGCAATTGTATCGGGCATTGGTGAGGCCACACCTGGAGTAGTGTGTGCAGTTTTGGTGTCCTTATCTGAGGGAGGATGTTGTTGCTCTGGAGGGAGTGCAACAAAGGTTTACCAGGCTGATTCCTGGGATGGCGGGACTGTCATATGAGGAGAGACTGAATCGGTTAGGATTATATTCATTGGAGTTTAGAAGAGTGAGAGGGGATCTCATAGAATCTTACAAAATTCTAACCGGATTAGACAGGGTAGATTCAGAAAGAATGTTCCCGATGGTGGGGGAGTCCAGAACTCGGGGTCAGAGTTTGAGGATAAGGAGTAAATCTTTTAGGACTGAGGTGAGGAGAAATTTCTTCCCCCAGAGAGAGGTGAATCTGGAATTCACTACCACATAAAGTAGTTGAGGCCAATACGTTGTGTAATTTCAGAAGGAATTAGATAAAGCTCTTGGGGATGAAGGGATATGGGGGGAGGCGGGATCAGGGTATTGAACTTGATGATCAGCCATGATCATAATGAATGGCGGAGCAGGCTCGAAGGGCCGAATGGCCTCCTCCTGCTTCTAGTTTCTATGTATGTTTCTATGTCTGTTTCTATGTATGTATGATTGTAAACCAGCCCAGGTAAACGCAAGGACCGAGTTTACAAAAATCCTTACCTTCTTCCCGATGTGATCTGTGCCCCTGGCAGGAATTGACCCAGTTCTGTCTTTAGGTCACCTGGATTCCAGACTTGGAATGATCGGAATGGATTAAATACAGGCGGCAGTGAAAGAGGTCAGAGTGATAAGAGCGGGGTATCCTCACTGAGAACACACGACAATATGTAAATACGTCTCAAGGCAATTCGACCCTTTACTTGTGAAATTATATCACCTACCCCAGTTTAAACTCTTCCCTCTTTTCTGCCCTCTGCAACCCAACACTCCTTGCGTCCATCTATGCTCCCTTTGTGGTGCTCCACTGTAATAGGAGATGTAAGGTAGGACCTGCACTACAGGGGCGGGATTCTCCGACCCCCCGCCGGGGGTCAGCGGGGACGGGGGCGGGGCCAACCCCGGCGATTCTCTGGCCCGGATGGGCCGAAGTCCCGCTGCTGGAATGCCTGTCCCGCCGGCGTGGATTAAACCACCTGTCTTACCGGCGGGACAAGGCGGCGTGGGCGGGCTCCGAGGTCCTGGGGGAGGGCCGCAGGGCGATCTGGCCCCGGGGGGTGCCCCCACGGTGGCCTGGCCCGCGATCGGGGCCCACCGATCCGCGGGCGGGCCTGTGCCGTGGGGGCACTCTTTTCCTTCCGCCTTCGCCACGGTCTCCACCATGGTGGAGGCGGAAGAGACCCCCTCCACTGCGCATGCGTGGGAAACTGTCAGCGGCTGCTGACGCTCCCGCGCATGCGCCGCCCGGCAATGTCATTTCCGCGCCAGCTGGCGGGGCACCAAAGGCCTTTCCCGCCAGCTGGCGGGGCGGAAATTAGTCCGACGTCAGCCTAGCCCCTCGAGGTGAGGGCTCGGCTGCTCAAGATGCGGAGAACTCCGCACCTTTGGGGCGGCGCGATGCCGGACTGATTAGCGCCGTTTTTGGCCGCCGGTCGGCGGACATCGCGCCGATTGCAGAGAATTCAGCCCCAGGTTCGCCGGTCGCTCCTGCCGGCTGGCACCGCCCACGGAGAATTGTATAAATATGTATGACCTGCAGTGCCCTGCCATTCTGCCAGCTGCAGCAGGAGGCCACGCATCTGACTGTAATAAAGCCACAGTTGTGCCCAACTTTAGTCTTTGTGCAATTGATCGTGCATCAACCTTGCCATGGACCATTCTCCACGCCTCGAGCAACTCCAGCTTCCTCCTCCTCGAGCAACTCCAGCTTCCTCCTCCTCGAGCAACTCCAGCTTCCTCCTCCTCGAGCAACTCCAGCTTCCTCCTCCTCGAGCAACTCCAGCTTCCTCCTCCTCGAGCAACTCCAGCTTCCTCCTCCTCGAGAAACTCCAGCTTCCTCCTCGAGCAACTCCAGCTTCCTCCTCCTCGAGCAACTCCAGCTTCCTCCTCCTCGAGCAACTCCAGCTTCCTCCTCCTCGAGCAGCTCCAGCTTCCTCCTCCTCGAGCAACTCCAGCTTCCTCCTCGAGCAACTCCAGCTTCCTCCTCCTCGAGCAACTCCAGCTTCCTCCTCGAGCAACTCCAGCTTCCTCCTCCTCGAGCAGCTTCCTCCTCCTCGAGCAACTCCAGCTTCCTCCTCGAGCAACTCCAGCTTCCTCCTCCTCGAGCAACTCCAGCTTCCTCCTCCTCGAGCAACTCCAGCTTCCTCCTCCTCGAGCAACTCCAGCTTCCTCCTCCTCGAGCAGCTTCCTCCTCCTCGAGCAGCTCCAGCTTCCTCCTCGAGCAACTCCAGCTTCCTCCTCCTCGAGCAACTCCAGCTTCCTCCTCCTGGAGCAACTCCAGCTTCCTCCTCGAGCAACTCCAGCTTCCTCCTCGAGCAACTCCAGCTTCCTCCTCCTCGAGCAACTCCAGCTTCCTCCTCCTCGAGCAACTCCAGCTTCCTCCTCCTCGAGCAACTCCAGCTTCCTCCTCGAGCAACTCCAGCTTCCTCCTCCTCGAGCAGCTCCAGCTTCCTCCTCCTCGAGCAGCTCCAGCTTCCTCCTCCTCGAGCAACTCCAGCTTCCTCCTCCTCGAGCAACTCCAGCTTCCTCCTCGAGCAACTCCAGCTTCCTCCTCCTCGAGCAACTCCAGCTTCCTCCTCGAGCAACTCCAGCTTCCTCCTCCTCGAGCAACTCCAGCTTCCTCCTCCTCGAGCAACTCCAGCTTCCTCCTCCTCGAGCAACTCCAGCTTCCTCCTCGAGCAACTCCAGCTTCCTCCTCCTCGAGCAGCTCCAGCTTCCTCCTCCTCGAGCAGCTCCAGCTTCCTCCTCCTCGAGCAACTCCAGCTTCCTCCTCCTCGAGCAACTCCAGCTTCCTCCTCGAGCAACTCCAGCTTCCTCCTCCTCGAGCAACTCCAGCTTCCTCCTCCTCGAGCAGCTTCCTCCTCCTCGAGCAACTCCAGCTTCCTCCTCCTCGAGCAGCTTCCTCCTCCTCGAGCAACTCCAGCTTCCTCCTCCTCGAGCAGCTTCCTCCTCCTCGAGCAACTCCAGCTTCGTCCTCCTCGAGCAACTCCAGCTTCCTCCTCCTCGAGCAACTCCAGCTTCCTCCTCCTCGAGCAGCTTCCTCCTCCTCGAGCAACTCCAGCTTCCTCCTCCTCGAGCAGCTTCCTCCTCCTCGAGCAACTCCAGCTTCCTCCTCCTCAAGCAACTCCAGCTTCCTCCTCCTCGAGCAACTCCAGCTTCCTCCTCCTCGAGCAACTCCAGCTTCCTCCTCCTCGAGCAACTCCAGCTTCCTCCTCCTCGAGCAACTCCAGCTTCCTCCTCCTCGAGAAACTCCAGCTTCCTCCTCCTCGAGAAACTCCAGCTTCCTCCTCCTCGAGAAACTCCAGCTTCCTCCTCCTCGAGCAACTCCAGCTTCCTCCTCCTCGAGCAACTCCAGCTTCCTCCTCCTCGAGCAACTCCAGCTTCCTCCTCCTCGAGCAACTCCAGCTTCCTCCTCCTCGAGCAACTCCAGCTTCCTCCTCCTCGAGAACCTCCAGCTTCCTCCTCCTCGAGAAACTCCAACTTCCTCCTCCTCGAGAAACTCCAGCTTCCTCCTCCTCGAGAAACCCCAGCTTCCTCCTCCTCGAGCAGCTTCCTCCTCCTCGAGCAACTCCAGCTTCCTCCTCCTCGAGCAGCTTCCTCCTCCTCGAGCAACTCCAGCTTCCTCCTCCTCGAGCAGCTCCAGCTTCCTCCTCCTCGAGCAACTCCAGCTTCCTCCTCCTCGAGCTACTCCAGCTTCCTCCTCCTCGAGCAACTCCAGCTTCCTCCTCCTCGAGCAGCTTCAGCTTCCTCCTCCTCGAGCAACTCCAGCTTCCTCCTCGAGCAACTCCAGCTTCCTCCTCCTCGAGCAACTCCAGCTTCCTCCTCCTCGAGCAGCTCCAGCTTCCTCCTCCTCGAGCAGCTGCAGCTTCCTCCTCCTCGAGCAACTCCAGCTTCCTCCTCCTCGAGCAACTCCAGCTTCCTCCTCCTCGAGCAACTCCAGCTTCCTCCTCCTCGAGCAACTCCAGCTTCCTCCTCCTCGAGCAACTCCAGCTTCCTCCTCCTCGAGCAGCTCCAGCTTCCTCCTCCTCGAGCAGCTTCCTCCTCCTCGAGAAACTCCAGCTTCCTCCTCCTCGAGCAGCTTCCTCCTCCTCGAGCAACTCCAGCTTCCTCCTCCTCGAGCAACTCCAGCTTCCTCCTCCTCGAGCAACTCCAGCTTCCTCCTCCTCGAGCAACTCCAGCTTCCTCCTCCTCGAGCAGCTTCCTCCTCCTCGAGCAACTCCAGCTTCCTCCTCCTCGAGCAGCTTCCTCCTCCTCGAGCAGCTCCAGCTTCCTCCTCCTTGAGCAACTCCAGCTTCCTCCTCCTCGAGCAGCTTCCTCCTCCTCGAGCAGCTCCAGCTTCCTCCTCCTCGAGCAACTCCAGCTTCCTCCTCCTCGAGCAACTTCCTCCTCCTCGAGCAGCTCCAGCTTCCTCCTCCTCGAGCAACTTCCTCCTCCTCGAGCAGCTCCAGCTTCCTCCTCCTCGAGCAACTCCAGCTTCCTCCTCCTCGAGAACCTCCAGCTTCCTCCTCCTCGAGAAACTCCAACTTCCTCCTCCTCGAGAAACTCCAGCTTCCTCCTCCTCGAGAAACCCCAGCTTCCTCCTCCTCGAGCAGCTTCCTCCTCCTCGAGCAACTCCAGCTTCCTCCTCCTCGAGCAGCTTCCTCCTCCTCGAGCAACTCCAGCTTCCTCCTCCTCGAGCAGCTCCAGCTTCCTCCTCCTCGAGCAACTCCAGCTTCCTCCTCCTCGAGCAACTCCAGCTTCCTCCTCCTCGAGCAACTCCAGCTTCCTCCTCCTCGAGCAGCTTCAGCTTCCTCCTCCTCGAGCAACTCCAGCTTCCTCCTCGAGCAACTCCAGCTTCCTCCTCCTCGAGCAACTCCAGCTTCCTCCTCCTCGAGCAGCTCCAGCTTCCTCCTCCTCGAGCAGCTCCAGCTTCCTCCTCCTCGAGCAACTCCAGCTTCCTCCTCCTCGAGCAACTCCAGCTTCCTCCTCCTCGAGCAACTCCAGCTTCCTCCTCCTCGAGCAACTCCAGCTTCCTCCTCCTCGAGCAACTCCAGCTTCCTCCTCCTCGAGCAGCTCCAGCTTCCTCCTCCTCGAGCAGCTTCCTCCTCCTCGAGAAACTCCAGCTTCCTCCTCCTCGAGCAGCTTCCTCCTCCTCGAGCAACTCCAGCTTCCTCCTCCTCGAGCAACTCCAGCTTCCTCCTCCTCGAGCAACTCCAGCTTCCTCCTCCTCGAGCAACTCCAGCTTCCTCCTCCTCGAGCAGCTTCCTCCTCCTCGAGCAACTCCAGCTTCCTCCTCCTCGAGCAGCTTCCTCCTCCTCGAGCAGCTCCAGCTTCCTCCTCCTCGAGCAGCTCCAGCTTCCTCCTCCTCGAGCAACTCCAGCTTCCTCCTCCTCGAGCAGCTCCAGCTTCCTCCTCCTCGAGCAACTCCAGCTTCCTCCTCCTCGAGCAACTCCAGCTTCCTCCTCCTCGAGCAACTCCAGCTTCCTCCTCCTCGAGCAACTCCAGCTTCCTCCTCCTCGAGCAACTCCAGCTTCCTCCTCCTCAAGCAGCTCCAGCTTCCTCCTCCTCGAGCAACTCCAGCTTCCTCCTCCTCGAGCAACTCCAGCTTCCTCCTCCTCGAGCAGCTTCCTCCTCCTCGAGCAGCTTCCTCCTCCTCGAGCAGCTCCAGCTTCCTCCTCCTCGAGCAGCTCCAGCTTCCTCCTCCTCGAGCAACTCCAGCTTCCTCCTCGAGCAACTCCAGCTTCCTCCTCCTCGAGCAACTCCAGCTTCCTCCTCCTCGAGCAGCTCCAGCTTCCTCCTCCTCGAGCAACTCCAGCTTCCTCCTCGAGCAACTCCAGCTTCCTCCTCCTCGAGCAACTCCAGCTTCCTCCTCGAGCAACTCCAGCTTCCTCCTCCTCGAGCAGCTTCCTCCTCCTCGAGCAACTCCAGCTTCCTCCTCGAGCAACTCCAGCTTCCTCCTCCTCGAGCAACTCCAGCTTCCTCCTCCTCGAGCAACTCCAGCTTCCTCCTCCTCGAGCAACTCCAGCTTCCTCCTCCTCGAGCAGCTTCCTCCTCCTCGAGCAGCTCCAGCTTCCTCCTCATTGAGCAACTCCAGCTATCTCCTCCTCGAGCAACTCCAGCTTCCTCCTCCTGGAGCAACTCCAGCTTCCTCCTCGAGCAACTCCAGCTTCCTCCTCGAGCAACTCCAGCTTCCTCCTCCTGGAGCAACTCCAGCTTCCTCCTCCTCGAGCAACTCCAGCTTCCTCCTCCTCGAGCAACTCCAGCTTCCTCCTCGAGCAACTCCAGCTTCCTCCTCCTCGAGCAGCTCCAGCTTCCTCCTCCTCGAGCAGCTCCAGCTTCCTCCTCCTCGAGCAACTCCAGCTTCCTCCTCCTCGAGCAACTCCAGCTTCCTCCTCGAGCAACTCCAGCTTCCTCCTCCTCGAGCAACTCCAGCTTCCTCCTCCTCGAGCAGCTTCCTCCTCCTCGAGCAACTCCAGCTTCCTCCTCCTCGAGCAGCTTCCTCCTCCTCGAGCAACTCCAGCTTCCTCCTCCTCGAGCAGCTTCCTCCTCCTCGAGCAACTCCAGCTTCCTCCTCCTCGAGCAACTCCAGCTTCCTCCTCCTCGAGCAACTCCAGCTTCCTCCTCCTCGAGCAGCTTCCTCCTCCTCGAGCAACTCCAGCTTCCTCCTCCTCGAGCAGCTTCCTCCTCCTCGAGCAACTCCAGCTTCCTCCTCCTCGAGCAACTCCAGCTTCCTCCTCCTCGAGCAACTCCAGCTTCCTCCTCCTCGAGCAACTCCAGCTTCCTCCTCCTCGAGCAACTCCAGCTTCCTCCTCCTCGAGCAACTCCAGCTTCCTCCTCCTCGAGCAACTCCAGCTTCCTCCTCCTCGAGCAACTCCAGCTTCCTCCTCCTCGAGAAACTCCAGCTTCCTCCTCCTCGAGAAACTCCAGCTTCCTCCTCCTCGAGCAACTCCAGCTTCCTCCTCCTCGAGCAACTCCAGCTTCCTCCTCCTCGAGCAACTCCAGCTTCCTCCTCCTCGAGCAACTCCAGCTTCCTCCTCCTCGAGCAACTCCAGCTTCCTCCTCCTCGAGAACCTCCAGCTTCCTCCTCCTCGAGAAACTCCAACTTCCTCCTCCTCGAGAAACTCCAGCTTCCTCCTCCTCGAGAAACCCCAGCTTCCTCCTCCTCGAGCAGCTTCCTCCTCCTCGAGCAACTCCAGCTTCCTCCTCCTCGAGCAGCTTCCTCCTCCTCGAGCAACTCCAGCTTCCTCCTCCTCGAGCAGCTCCAGCTTCCTCCTCCTCGAGCAACTCCAGCTTCCTCCTCCTCGAGCAACTCCAGCTTCCTCCTCCTCGAGCAACTCCAGCTTCCTCCTCCTCGAGCAGCTCCAGCTTCCTCCTCCTCGAGCAACTCCAGCTTCCTCCTCGAGCAACTCCAGCTTCCTCCTCCTCGAGCAACTCCAGCTTCCTCCTCCTCGAGCAGCTCCAGCTTCCTCCTCCTCGAGCAGCTCCAGCTTCCTCCTCCTCGAGCAACTCCAGCTTCCTCCTCCTCGAGCAACTCCAGCTTCCTCCTCCTCGAGCAACTCCAGCTTCCTCCTCCTCGAGCAACTCCAGCTTCCTCCTCCTCGAGCAACTCCAGCTTCCTCCTCCTCGAGCAGCTCCAGCTTCCTCCTCCTCGAGCAGCTTCCTCCTCCTCGAGAAACTCCAGCTTCCTCCTCCTCGAGCAGCTTCCTCCTCCTCGAGCAACTCCAGCTTCCTCCTCCTCGAGCAACTCCAGCTTCCTCCTCCTCGAGCAACTCCAGCTTCCTCCTCCTCGAGCAACTCCAGCTTCCTCCTCCTCGAGCAGCTTCCTCCTCCTCGAGCAACTCCAGCTTCCTCCTCCTCGAGCAGCTTCCTCCTCCTCGAGCAGCTCCAGCTTCCTCCTCCTCGAGCAGCTCCAGCTTCCTCCTCCTCGAGCAACTCCAGCTTCCTCCTCCTCGAGCAACTCCAGCTTCCTCCTCCTCGAGCAACTCCAGCTTCCTCCTCCTCGAGCAACTCCAGCTTCCTCCTCCTCGAGCAGCTCCAGCTTCCTCCTCCTCGAGCAACTCCAGCTTCCTCCTCCTCGAGCAACTCCAGCTTCCTCCTCCTCGAGCAACTCCAGCTTCCTCCTCCTCAAGCAGCTCCAGCTTCCTCCTCCTCGAGCAACTCCAGCTTCCTCCTCCTGGAGCAACTCCAGCTTCCTCCTCCTCAAGCAGCTCCAGCTTCCTCCTCCTCGAGCAACTCCAGCTTCCTCCTCCTGGAGCAACTCCAGCTTCCTCCTCCTCGAGCAACTCCAGCTTCCTCCTCCTCGAGCAACTCCAGCTTCCTCCTCCTCGAGCAACTCCAGCTTCCTCCTCGAGCAACTCCAGCTTCCTCCTCCTCGAGCAACTCCAGCTTCCTCCTCCTCGAGCAACTCCAGCTTCCTCCTCCTCGAGCAACTCCAGCTTCCTCCTCCTCGAGCAACTCTAGCTTCCTCCTCCTCGAGCAACTCCAGCTTCCTCCTCCTCGAGCAGCTTCCTCCTCCTCGAGAAACTCCAGCTTCCTCCTCCTCGAGCAGCTCCAGCTTCCTCCTCCTCGAGCAACTCCAGCTTCCTCCTCCTCGAGCAACTCCAGCTTCCTCCTCCTCGAGCAGCTTCCTCCTCCTCGAGCAACTCCAGCTTCCTCCTCCTCGAGCAACTCCAGCTTCCTCCTCCTCGAGCAACTCCAGCTTCCTCCTCCTCGAGCAGCTTCCTCCTCCTCGAGCAGCTCCAGCTTCCTCCTCCTTGAGCAACTCCAGCTTCCTCCTCCTCGAGCAGCTTCCTCCTCCTCGAGCAGCTCCAGCTTCCTCCTCCTCGAGCAACTCCAGCTTCCTCCTCCTCGAGCAACTTCCTCCTCCTCGAGCAGCTCCAGCTTCCTCCTCCTCGAGCAACTTCCTCCTCCTCGAGCAGCTCCAGCTTCCTCCTCCTCGAGCACTTTCCCCTCCTCAGCAGGGTTCGGCGCATCATCAAGATGCTCCGGGTCCAGGGTGTGATCGATGGGATGCACAGTAGCGCAGTGGTTTGCACTGTTGCTTCACAGAGCCAGGGTCCCAGGTTTGGTTCCCTGTGCGGAATTTGCACGTTCTCCCCGTGTCTGCGTGGGTTTCTACCAGGTTCTCCGGTTTCCTCCCACCGGGAATCGAACCTGAGACCCTGGACCCTGTAGGAGGAGGCACCCTTGCAGAAATGCATACCGCGATCCTGGATGCGATCGGGTACAACCGGGGCGACCCTGTAGACGGTCTGAATAAATGCAGACAGAAAAAGTCTGAACACTTCACAGCGTTCGCAGGACGCTTGTGGATTCATTTTGAAGCCGTTTTCGGCAACGTAGATCGTGCCCATTTGTCCCCAGACAATATGGCCAAGTGGACCCGCACCCTTATCTCCCATGCCACGGAAGCAGGACAGAATGCCTGTAGCAATTATGACCCCTCGGAGGAGGCTCATAATGAGAAGTGGGTAGTCAAGAGATTGTCCCGCGTTTGGGAACAAGCGGCTCACGGTAAATCAGCCACTAGAACCCCCGAGGAAAACCAAGCCGCCGCAGACGTGCAGGCAGTAAGAACCACTCTCCACAACCCCGCCTGGGTAAACGAGGGAAAGAACAGCCCCCCAGCCAAACCGCAAGAGTGCTACAATTGCGGACAGTTGGGACATTTTGCTAGAGAATGCAATGGCCCTAAAAAACCACAGAGTGCCCAACCGACAGGCACTCTCAATAAGAAAAAGGCAGAGCCCATAGCGACCGAGAACTGAGGTGTCCACATGATGATTTAAAGGAGACACTTGGTGAAAAGTGTTGTCCTTCCTAATGGAACCTGCAGAATGTTTTATGTTGTCTGTCTGTTTGTTAAATGTTGTTCGTCCTACAGGAGAATTTTCTCACCGCCCCACACCCATTCACCTGAACTTTGTAGCTCTTTTTCAAACGGACAAGCCAGACGCTTGTTCAGCGGTACCAACTTGTCCACAGTTACCTGGTCACCAGACCAGACGCCCATTCAGAGGAACTAGCTTTTCAGCTGGTACGTGGTCACCAGACCAGACGCCCGATCGTAGCTACTCTTCTAATTTGATGGTAGAATCAGAACAGTAACCCCACCATGATGACTACATTTTTGTCCGTTCTTTGGTCGCTCAGGCAGTGGAGAAACGGCGTGAGACCCGCCCTGCCTGGGGACCCCCCCCCCGTTGGCCAGAAACGCTCGGGTAGGAAAGATACGGTATTGGTAGCCGTCCTACCCGGGGACTCCAGCCAAGTCTTACCCGTCGCGGACCACACGTACCTCATTCAAACTTTTCTTTCAAAAACAGTTTTATTTTATTTAGGCAACCTTTGGGTTGCTGCCACATGCTATTTACATCCTGGAACATTTGGATGATAAACCTAGCACTGGTCCACCATTGGGAAGTGTGCCGTGTCCAAACATTTGTTTTGAAAAAAAATAAAATGGGGGGAGAGTCACATACTGTGACCAATTATAAGGGTTTAATTGGCCCCAAGAAGGACAGACACACTAACACACCAGATATTAAACCAAAGTATTTACACACACTACGCTTGTCTTACAGAACTCCAGAAGCTCCAAGTCCGGAGAAAACCAGCGAACACAGGAAAAGGAAGGAAAGAAGACAGCCATGAGGACTCCTTTCTTCGTGCTCAACACTCTTTTGATGAACTTTTGGTTGCACGGGAACGCGGACCCCATCACTCCAAACCCCTTTACTGTTAACACTTCACGGCCCAGTAGTACCGAGGGCCCAGTCACCAACCACGCTGCATTATCCTGGTGTGCCAAGTTCATAACTTGGTACTCCCTATCGTACATCATTGAGGCACTGTTGGCATTGGTTATACTCAGTTGTGCAGTACAGACCATGCGCCTCCGCAAATGGAAAAGGAGAGCGTACCGCGCTCGAACCCCGGTCTATCGGATCCGATCCCCGATATTCGGCTATGACCAGACTCCCAGACCCCCGCGACATATGAATAATAAAACATGCACTGGCGGTTTTTCCTGTAAATAAAAAGAAAATGTATGATCCTGAGCTTGACTGCCAAGCCAGGAAAGAATATATTAAATGTTGTAATTGTTATTGTATGTTTAGAGAGATAAGATTGTATAATGCTTGGAAAATTGTTTAGGTAAAATTAGAGGTTCCCAATTTATTTTTTTATAGATTCATGCCCCTGCCTGACATAGCGCCCTCAAGAATTGTTTAGGTAAATTTTTGTGCATAGCTAGGGTCAGATTAGTGGCCATGTAGGAGGTGCCCCCCCCCCCCCCCCCGGTCAGGGAACAAAGAGGACAAAATTTATGTGATCCTTCACGCTTCGCGTTAGGATCACAAGGCGGGCATGTAGCCACGTAAAATGGCTGCGTTCCGATTAATCTGGCCAAAACCCAGTTTAAAATGGCTAACCCGAAAGACTGCTGGGAAAAGCAGCTAAGAAGACACAAGCAGGCAGCTGCAGACAGTATTGCATATTCGGCTCTGGGAAGTTAGCCCAGATCGATACTCAGGGCTATCAACAGCCCAGCAACCCAGGTATTTGCAGTTGCATTCAGGACTGTTTGCAGCCCATCTATTCAGACATCCACAGTTAAATCGGCTATCCCCGGGAACAATTGCAACATATTAGCAATTGAATACCGGGCCAGACCTGTCAGCGCCTGCAGTGGCCGAAACAAAGACAGGTGAGCGACCACCCCCCGATCGAGGAATCGCCTCACCATTGGACACATCGACCCCAGGGATTGGGGACAAATCCAATCACTTGGGACTCAGGGTCAAGGGCCGCCCCAGGAGGCGGGAAGCCCCTGGGCCCTATAAAAGTGAAGGTCCAAGTTCAGATCTCTCTCTCTCTCCTCTTCGCCTGCTCGAGACCTTCGCAAGAACAGCAACCGGCAATAGTAAGTTTGAATCCAGCGATCGCTATCCGGTAGAGACACCTAGCCACCGACCTGTAGCAGCCTTTTGAATCCCGCGGGCCAGATCTGATTGGACAAGCCATTCGTTTCCCTGACCTGGTGGGCTCTTCCTAAGTTAAGTATTGGCCAGTAGTGATAGGTTTATTATATAGAAAGTAGTATTAGGGTATTAATATTGCTTGTTGTATATAATAAATGACCGTTGTTTTAATCCTTACTAAGCGGTGTGCTGTGTTATTAATCATAACCTGAACTTGAACCACGTGGCGGTATCATAAAGATACCTGGCGACTCATGAGCAAAGGTGACGTAATCAGAGCAAATAGACTAAGGTTAAAAAGAGCAACACTGTACACCGCACCCCAACCCCACACAACTTACCCCCTCCCCCGCCAGCCAGTCCCCACCTGCAACCCCCTCCCTGATTCCTACCCTGCTGTAATGATATGCAGGCATGTAACCAATGGGTCAGCAGAACAAGACACAACCAATGGGTAATCAGAACACCCAGTGGTGGCATCACCACAAGGGGGCACTACACGACCACTATAAAAAGGTCAAGGCACACAGGCTCTGCCTCTTCCACCAGCAGAAACCTAGAGAGCAAGACGTGTGTGGTTAGCAGCACCGTCGCACCCTAGCACGTGGTCTAGAGCAAGCTCATATAGTTAGTAGAGTAGACTGTGTTACTAGAGTCAGATTAGTAGAGTGTAGAACTCATTTAGGAGCTTTGTTAATCGCTCAATAAATACGTTCAACTTACCTCAAGGTCTGGAGTATCCTTCAGCAACGCCTACACCAAGTAGAGGCTTATGTTCCTCAAAGTAACATAACAACACCCCTGCCACACTACGGGGTACGGGCCCTGGGTCGGCAGTAACAGCGTGTCTGGTCCATGGGATGGAGGATGATGACAACGCGCTCTGCATTGTTCGACAACGTCTGACTCCTGCCCACAGTAGCACTTTCCACCGTCCACTTGGGTGATCTATGCATGAGAGCTGGCCATTCTAACACACAGTCCCATCGAGCGCCCTGGGGGGGCCGGTGGTCGGGCGCGGGAGGGTTAACGGAGCGGTGGGCGCTGGCTGAACTGCAGTTCCCTGAGCCAAGGCCACCCTCAATGCCCGGCTCCCCCCCTCCCCCCCCCTCCCCCTCCCCCTCCAGCCCCCACCGGCGCCCCCTCTGCGGCCAGCCCAATCCAGCCCACCCCTTACACCCGTCTGACGGAGCCCCGAGGCAGCTTGCATTGGATTGAATTTGTTTATTGTCACTGTGTACATTCCAGGCAGATCATTCCATACATGAAAAAATACATTGGGCTAATATAAATATACAATGTCAATACACAGGCTCAGGCATCGGGTGGAGCATCCAGGAGTGTAGTGCTACTCAGTACAGACGATGTGTGGAGAGATCAGTTCTGTCCACGAGGGTCATTCAGGAGTCTGGTAACAGTGGGGAAGAAGCTGTTTTTGAGTCTGTTCGTGCGTGTTCTCAGACTTCTGTATCTCCTGCCCGATGGAAAAAGTTGGGAGAGTGAGTAAGCCGGGTGGGAGGGATCTTTGATTATGCTGCCCACTTTTCCCAGGCAGCGGGAGGTGTAGATGGAGTCAATGGATGGGAGGCGGGTTCGTGTGATGGACTGGGCGGTGTTCACGACTCTCTGAAGTTTCTTGCGGTCCTGGGCCGAGCAGTTGCCATACCAGGCTGTGATGCAGCCCGGTAGGATGCTTTCTATGGTGCATCTGCTACACTTGTAACATTGTGCACAGGTGTTTAATGTGAAAACATACATACAGATTTGTGCCCTAGCTCCTATCACTAAACTGTGCTCTGCACCCGTGCTAACTTAACTGGGGTGTAATTTTCTGGCCTTACGGACCCTAACGTCTCGGTGGATCCCCAGACGGTACAGCAGGGGTGGAGGCGGCCTGCCGTGGTGATCCTTGGCCACCGCCTGCACAGAGTGCCCCAGGGCTAGGACATGCTGATGCATAGCCCAAATCCCCGCTCCCCAAGGGCCTCCACTGCAGACGCCACCCGTGCGGTGTTGGCCTGGGTGGCGCGCATGGCCGACACCACCTCCTGCTCCTGCACACGGTTAGACTCCTCCACCCGCGCCTGCAGGTGCTGGATGCTCGCCGACAACCCCTCATGTGGTCCCTGGCTCTGAGACTGCATCTCCACCATCAATGGGGCTGCCCTTTACAGAAGCCCGAATCCTGTCTGGACGGCAGCTAGTCCCTGGGATCGGCCTGCCCTCCGACCTTCCGCCCCCTCGGGAGTTCCTACCTCCACCCGCTGTACCGGAGCATGTGTGTGGTGAACACCAGAGAATGTCCCAGGAGCCTCTTCACTGATGTGCCCAACCAGGGCGAGTGTCTCTGGGATGGTGGAGGGTGTTGGAGACAGCTGTGACGGGCAATCTGTCATCCCCGGACTCGAGCTCCGGGATGTCCTGGGCCTTGGGTTGATGGCTCGTACCCGTGTGTGTCCTCGTCACTGCTCGGTACCTGGGGATCTGACTCTGGCTGTGGCTGGGGGCGGGGATGGGGAGGGTGGGGGGGGGGGGGGTAGGGTTATCTGCAGTAGGGGTGAGGGGGTGGTGTGCGTTTGGGGGTGATGTGAGGTGGTGTGGGCATGAGGGTAGTGTGAGGGTGGTGGGAGGGTGAGGGGGTGGGGGGGTGAGGGGGTGGGGGGGGTGAGGGGGTGGGGGG
Organism: Scyliorhinus torazame; assembly: GCF_047496885.1. NCBI lineage: Eukaryota > Metazoa > Chordata > Chondrichthyes > Carcharhiniformes > Scyliorhinidae > Scyliorhinus > Scyliorhinus torazame. The sequence continues at coordinate 334,463,841 of NC_092710.1, read as the reverse complement.
TGGTGAGGGGGTGGGGTGGTGCTGACACATGTGTCACAGGCAACTCAGCAGGTCTCACTTCCTTGCCCGACACCGATCTCCACCCGGCAACTGCCCTTTCCTCAGGCCCACCAACCACGTCCAAGGCCCTCTGCGCAGACATGGTGAGGGGCCACAGGTGCAGTGGACCCACCCAGTCTTCTCCCGCTACACCGGCGGCCTTCTCCTGGACGGGGAGGGGGGGAGTAGAAACCGACAGTGTTAGACAGGCCGACGCTGCGGCCCAGAGGGTGGGTAGCTGGCGGCTTCAGTGGCAGGGCCCCAGCCATGGCGCCCATATGGGTGTCGGCATGTGGTGCAGAGTGGGGATCTGGGCCGCCTCTGGGTTGGGTAGGGTTATGGGTGTATGGGACTGGTGTTGGTGCCAGGGGCACAGTGTTGCCCACTCACCCTGTCCGTCCTGAGGAGGCCGTGCACTTTCTTCCTGGTCGGTCTGGAAGGTGTTGCTCCTGGCACTGACGTCCTCTGCCACCTGCGCCCAGGCACGGTGGCGCCTGCCAGCCTCCTTTCCGGGCCAGGGTACAGGGTCGCCCACCTCTCCTCCACGGCGCCCAGCAGGGTCTCGAGTTCAGCGTCCGTGAACCTTGGTGCCACTCTTCTTGCTGCCATCTTGTTGGGATGGTGTGTGTGGGGAGTGCAGTGTGTCTGTGCGGCTGCAGCTTGTCAGCCTCCTGAGTGTCCATCCAGATTCTGGCGAATCTGGCGCCGTTTCTCATTGGAATCGAGTGTGTTTCCCGTGGCTCCGGTCGGTGCTAGCCCCTCAATGGTCACTGAACTGGTCCAGGTGCGGCGCCTGCTTTGCTGTCGCGGAAGTCGGTGAATCCTGCGTCAACAATTAGTCTCCGGAACGGAGAAGCCCGCCGCTGGTCTCTTCCAGCGATGCCTTACAACTGACCACCAGGAGGTGTGCAAGAGCAACCTTGGCTGGCTTGTTCTTCAGCTTTCCACAAGCTTTGTCAATGATTTGTGGCTCATTAACAAATGAACATTAGAAATTATCTTTGTTCTTTTTATACACCTATTCCTGAATCATTTATGCTGGGTTTGTGTGTTCATAGACCCACCACAGGGTGATTGGGCAAATGGGTGGGCACGTGACAGATGAGATTTATTGCAGAGAAGTGTGAAGTTTTGGTGGGAAGGATGCGGAGAGACAATATAAAGTAAAGGTACCTCTCTAAAGGGGATGCAAGAACAGAGAGACCTGGGGTGAAGTGTGCACAGATCATTGAAGGTGGAAGGTGAGAATGTGGGATGGAGGGATGGGGTACATAGGGGGTTGTGGGTTCAAGTGGACTATTGTGTCCATTTCTGGCACTGCACATCAGAAAGGATGTGAAGGAACTGGAGAGGATGCAGAAAAGATCTATCTAATATTGTTACAGCACAGAAAGGGGCGTTTCGGCACGGCGGGTCCAGACTGCCTCTCCGAATGAGTAGTCTGCATCGTCCCACTCCCCCGCCTTTTCCCCGTCACCCTGCATGTCCGTCCTTTTCAGATAACAATTGCCTCTTGAATTCCTCGATTGAAGCTGCCCCCACCAGGCAGCACATTCCAGATCCTAACCACCCGACGTATGGGAAACATTTCTCTTCACGTCACATATGAGTAAAAGCAAAACACTGCCCATGCTGAAAATCCGAAATAAAAACAGAAAATGGTGGAAAAGCCCGTCAGGTCTGGCAGCGTCTGTGGAGAGAGTAACAGAGTGAACGTTTTGAGTCCAGTCTGATTCTTCTTCAGGATGGATGTTTCTCATGAAAGTTGATGAACGTTTTTCCTCGTGTTTCCTGTGGCAATTACCCTCAATCTGTACCCTCTGACACTCAATCCTTCCACTAATAGGACATTCCTCCCAATCTACTCATGATTTTGAACATCTCTATCAAATTCCTCCAACCTTCTTCTCTCCAAGGAGAACAGTCCCAACCTCTCCAATTTATCCTCCTAACTGAAGTTCCTTATCCCTGGTAACATTCTTATCCACCTTACCTGCCCCCTCTCTAATTCTTTCACATCCTTTCTAAAGTGTGATCTCAGAACTGGACACAATACTCTAGCTGAGGATGAGCCAATGTTTTAAACAGGTTTCTCGCAACCTTCTTGCTCCTATTAATAAACCCAGAATACTGTGGGATCGATTCCATTGAATGGGAACAAAATTCCATAGCGAGTGGGTTTAGCTGCGTGTGTCCCAGCGCTCGCAGTGCCAAGAAACACATGGCTGTACAACACGATTCACCGTTGTATAAGGGGCCTCAGCGGGAATCGCCCGGCCGAGGCCGCACGTTGGATCTCGGCGAGCGTTGCGAGCCGGGTAGATCCAGGGAGCGGGGTTTCCCAGCTTTTATTGGCCACGCCGCACCGCGGCGAGCTGCTTTTTGGGTGTAGCGTGGCCATTGGGTCCTGCCCTGTATGCTTTATTAACTGCTCTCTCCACCTGTCCTGCTACCTTCAATGATTTATATACATAGACACCCAGGTCCCTCTGCTCCTGCACCCACGTTAGAGTTATACCCTTTATTTTATATTGTTTATCCAAGTTCTTCTATTTCTCCGTGTTGAACTTCATCTATAACTTGTCTGTCCATTCCACCAACCTGTTCACGTCCTTCTGAAGTTCTACACTGTCCTCACCGTTCACAACACCTCCAAGTTTTGTTTCATCTGCAAATTTTGAAATTGTGCCCTGTACACCAAGGTCTAGGTCATAAATACATACCTGGAAAATCAGGAGTCCCAACACTGACCCCTGGAGAACACCACTCGAAACTTGCCTCCAGCCTGAGAAACAACCATTATCCATTACCCTCTGATCCTGTCACTCAACCAATTTGGCGTCCATCTTGCGACTGTCCCTTTTTGTTCCATCAGCTATAACCTTGTTCCCAAGTCTGTTGTGCAGCACTGTACCAAACGCCGTTTGGAAGTCCATGTACACAACATCAACACCATTACCCTCATCAACCCTTTCTGTTACCTCCTCAAAAAACTCCAACAAGTTGGTTAAAGTTGATGTTCCCTTAAGAAATACATGGCGGCTTTCCTCCATTAACCTGCATTTGTCCATTTGATTATTAACTTTATTCTGACTTATTGTTTCCAGAAGTTTCCAGACCACCAAAGTTGAACTGACTAACTGGTAGTTGCTGGCATTATCCATACACCTGGCAAGTGGACTTTAATGTGGGGAAGTGTCAAGTCATGCACTTCAGTAGGAGGAAACAAACAGATTATTACCTAAATGGAGAGAGACTGCAGGTGAGTGAAGTACAGAGGGATCTAGGTGTTCTAGTGTATGAATTACAAAAAGCTAGCAGGCAGGTCCAACAAGTGGTTAAAAGGGCCAACTGCATTTTGGCCTTTATTGAAAAGAGGTTCGAGTTTAAAAATAGGGACGTTTTGTTGCAAATGTGCAGGGTGTTGGTGAGGCCTCACCTGGAATACGGCATACAGTTTTAGTTCCCTTACCCAAAAAAGGATATAGTAATATTGGAGGCAGTCCAAAGGAGATGCACCAGGCTAATTCCTGGGATAAGAGGGTTGTCCTACCAAGAGACTAAATTGTCTTGGTCTGTAATCCTTGGATTTTAGAAGAGTGAGGGGTGACCTTATTTAAACATATAAGGCTCTGAGGGGGCTTGACAAGGTAGGTGGTGAGCTGTTTTCACTCGTGGCAGAGTCTCCAACACTGGGACATAGCTACAAGTTAACGGGCTGGCCATTTAAAAGTGACGTGCGCAGAAATGTCTTCTTGCAGAGGGTGGTGAATCTCTGGAACTCTCTGCCCCGGAGGGTGGTGGAGGCTGGATTATTAGAAGTATTTAGAGTGGAGGTGGATAAATATTTGATAGATGGAGGAATTGGGGGCTCTGGGGAAAAGGCACAGAAAAGGAGTTGAGGCCGGCATGGATCAGCCATGGTCACATTGAGTGGCAGGGCAGGCTTGAAAGCCCTGGTGACCTACTCCTGCTTCTAATTCTTGTGTTGTATGCAATGTTTGCAATTCCACTGTTCCCTGAGTAAAGGAAGACTGAAAGATTATAGTCAGTGCCTCTGCAATTTCCAATCTCACATCCATCACTATTCTTAGATGCATCACATCCGGTCCTGGTCCCTTACCAACTCGGTAGCACAGCGGTTAGCACAGTTGTTTCACAGCTCCAGGATCCCAGGTTCGATTCCCGGCTTGGGTCACTGTCTGTGCGGAGTCTGCACGTTCTCCTCGTGTGTGCGTGGGTTTCCTCCGGATGCTCCGGTTTCCTCCCACAGTCCAAAGATGTGCAGGTTAGGTGGATTGGCCATGGCAAATTGCCCTTCGTGTCCACAAAGGTTGGGTGGGAGCACTGGGTTACGGGGATAGGTTGGAACTGTGGGCTTAAATGGGCTGTTCTTTCAAAAGGGCCGGTGCAGACTCAATGGGCCGAACGGTCTCCTATTGCACTGTAAATTCTATGATTCTATGTAGTCAGACGGCCTATCCACTGCCTCCTCCTGATCAATTTTCTCTTTTGGTAAAGGGAGACACAAAGTTTCATTTAATACCTTTGTTAAAATCATTTATGGGATGTGGGCTTTGCTGGCCAGGAAGCATTTATTGCCCATCACTAATTGAGTGGAGTCTTGATGGGCCGAAAGGCCTCGCCTGTGCAATATTATTCTGTGGTTCTGCGAATTGCCCTTGAGAAGGTGGTGGTGAGCTGCCTTCTTGAACCGCTGCATGTGTCTGAGGTGTAGGTACACCCTCTGTGCTGTTTGGGAGTTCCAGGACTTTGCCCCACTGACAGTGAAGGAATGGCATACCCTCAGCCATGCCTCCTCCCTCCACGCGTAAATCCTCTCTTTGGTTTCTGGTTTGGATTCATTCGGCTGTACCAATTTGAGAATGATGCACATCGTCCCGGCTGACATTGCAGTGCAGGGCATGTGGCACTGGCGGAGGCCCTGCCCTTCAGGTGGGACGTTGAACCGAGGTCCTCGTCTGATCCTCACAGGTGGTGTGAATGATCTTATGGCTCTGATTGGAAGACGAGCGGCAGGGGGTGCGGGGCGGGGAGGGAGGGGGGCGGGGGGGGGGTCTTCTCTATGATGTTCTGGCCAATCTCACATCAAGAACGTCACTCAACCTTCGGAGAAGGTTCACTAGATTGATTCCGGGGTTGAAGGATCTGTCTTATGAAGAGAGGTTGAGTAGTTTAGGCCTATACTCGCTGGAGTTCAGGAGAATGAGAGGAGAGCTAATTGAGGTACATAAGATGCTAAAGGGGATTGACAGGGGAGACAGAAAGCGGGTTTCCCCTTGTTGAACATTCTAGAACAAGAGGCCACAATTTTAAGCTGAAGGGTGGCAGAGAAATGAGGAGGAATGACTTCCCTCAAAGGGAGGTAAATCTGTGGAATTCTCTATCCCAGAGTGCAGTGGATGCCGGAACATGAAACATTTGAGGAGGAGATAGATGGGTTATAATTAGTAGCGGGATGTAGGGATATGGGGAGCGGGCAGGAAGGTGGCTGTGAAGCCAGGATGAAATCGGCCATGATCGTATTGAATGGAGGAGCTGGCTCGAGGGGCTGAATGGTCCTACTGCTGCTTCTGGTGGTCAATCTCAGCTCTGGGTCTATGAATCCGTGACCTTTTGGCTCAGAGTGAAAGTATTCCCATCGAGCCACAGTTTGCATAGTGCGACCACAGCCAGTTTCCTACGCAGAGCTCCCTGTAATCTGAGACCTGTCATTAGCAGGAGTTGCTAACAGGTTCAGTGAGACCTGGTTGTGCTGTGGCTGGAGGAGGACGATTTGCCAATCTGGCTATCTCGTCCCGTCGATACAGAGAGCATTTGTGAACAAAATCCTGTTTGTGAAAAAAAAGAAAATAGAAACTAAAAGAAAATCTCCCCCACCCCTTAAAAATAAACCTACCATTTAGTTCACAGTCACTCTTGGAGTTGCATAACTTCTCTGTGAAATGGTATAACTGCCGTGTGTGAGTGCGTGTGTACTTTTAATAGTTCCTTGAGTTTTACATGTGTGCTGTTGGTGAAACTTTCTCAAGTTTCACATTGTTTGAGTCTCTGCTCAGAGCTGTGTGTTTGTGTGTGTGTGTGTGTCAAAATAGCACTCAGTCTTCAGAACCGACACTCACTTCCTTCCTGCTCGGAGATCAGCCACAGACAGACACACACACACTCGGCTGCTAACCAACCAGTCATTGGAGAAAGAGAGAGAGATCGGAAAATCTCGCATCTCAGCAGAGCCTGGCTCACACACACACACACACACACACTCAGAGCAGAGTGAGTGGAGCACAGACTGACACCTCGGAGGTGAAACAAACTGATCTTTGTCGCTTTCTTTCCGATGATTAGAGCGAAGCAGCAAATCTGAAAGGGGTTATCCCAATCCCCTCTCTCTCTCTCTCTCTCTCCCTCTCCGGAGCCAAGTTGTGTACTTTACTGTTTTCTCAATCTGAAGGAGGATCCGACGTGCTTTTCATTTCCGATCGCCTGGATTTTGCACTGCAAGAATTTCTCCTGTTCTTGGGAGGGGATCAGCTGATTCAACATCTTGTTGCCTGTGGATCCACACAAACACACACGCTGTGCATCTCCCTTGCTCCGAGTGTTGGATTCGGATTAGTGACAGCAAAGATTTTCACTGGACTCTTTGAAGTTGACCGAGAGTACAGCGCCTAAAGTGGGTGTGTTTTTGGAGTTGGACTGAGAGTTTAAAGCTACCCTCCCTCCCCTCAATCCCACACTCAGACGTACCAGAAGCTGGCTGCAACATGCTGGCACCTCCACACAGGCTGGCACCCGTCTAACGTGGGAAAGCAGGAGGGGGAGGATGACTCCCCAAGCACCGGGCATCCTGAATCTTCCCAGCTGCTGCTCAGATTTCCGAAGACCCCGTGCCATGCCGTAGGGAACGCTGAGGACTCCTCCTAACAAATCCGCATCCTTCGCTCGGGATTCAAAGCTGCGTTGGTTTCCATTTATCTCTCTCCTTCACTCACCCGGATCCGAAGAGGATAATGTTTTGAATAATTCCGGCGGATTTGGTGGTTGTCTGGAATGTCCGGACAGATTCCATAGCCTCAGCTGGTGGCACAGGTGAGCCCGGCCACAGGAAGGGGAGGGGACAGGTGCCAGTGAATTATAGGTTGGATGTCAGTCTCCGCCTATTGCTCCCGGCCTGCCCTGTCCCTCCTCCACCACCAGCTACAGATGCTATGGCAATGTGCACCTTGAGCAGCCTGGACACAATGAGTAATGATGCCAAGACTGACTGTCCGGCCCGGACCAGCAGGCCCGCACTGCAGGTGCCCGAGAGACAAGTTTCACGTTGCCACATGCGCCTGGCAGCAGGCGCCGGTGCGAGTGGTGCACGTGGGCTCCAGCAGACCTGGCCAGGCGAGGACCTGCGAGCAGGAGATGGATCCCCTGGGGGAGGGAGTCCTCAGCCAGAGGCCATCGGTGAATCGCGGGTCACCAGTGGATTCAGGCGCGCTCCGCAGCTGGAGCGGAGTATCACGATTCCCAGCATTTTCAGATCTGAGCGGCATTCGCGGAGATGCAGGAGCGTGAGTGGAGAGCGAGAGTGTTCCCAAACGGACGAGGGGGCTTTTCCAGGGATGGAAGACGTCGGGGTCAGCAGGACAGAGCAGGGACAGCGAGAATGTCAGGAAACTGCACCGCTGCCACTGTGGGGCCTCGTGGTCAATAGCAGTCCCATTCCATGCCAGGAGGAAAGGCTTTGCCTCAAGTTAACCCAACACTGCACCGCTGGGGACCAGGACACAGGAGTAAGGCCGGTTGGCCTCAGGACTCCTTCTCTTGTCCAGCCTGGCTTCCCTGACCCATCATTGCCTCTTGTCATTCTTAACAGCGGCATTGGTGTGGAAATCCCTCATGTCATCGTGACAGAGCACGGGCAGGACAACTGTGATGACACTGCCGAGGACGGGAATCCAAACGGGCCCCGGCATTTTCTGCGGAAACTCTCCTCCTCGTCGGCCTCCTCTGCTGGCTTCTCCTCCTCCTGGGATGAATCAGAGGAAGATATCTCCAGCGACCCCGATAGAGGAGGGGATGTCAGCTCCGCCTTCCTACAGACCCTGGATCATCAGCCCAAACCCAGAGTGGTGAGTACAAACCATCCTCTCTCACTCACATGGTCTGCTTAGGATTTAGGGAGGGAAGCAACAACAACTTACATTTATACAACACTTCCAACATAATAAATATCTCAGGGCATTATAAAACGATGACACCGAGCTATCTGAGGAGATGTTACGTTAGATGACCAACAGTCTGGTTGCCGAGGTAGGTTTTAAGCAGGGTCTTCTCTGAGGAAACTGAGGTGGAGAGGTTTAGGGAGGGAATTGCCGAGCTTGGGGTCGAGGCAGCTGAAGGCACAGCCACCAATGGCGGAGCAAATAAAATCAGGGATTGGTCGAGGGTCCAAGATTCGAGGAACGCAGAGATCTCAGAGGGTTGTGGAACTGGGGGAGATTATCTTAAATGGAGATCCCTTGTCTTTAAACTGCTCCCCCCTAGATCCCCACAGGAGTAAAGGACCTGTCAGCTCCAACCCTGCCCCCCCCAAGCCTCCTCAGGGTCTTACTTGTGTCAATAAGATCATCTCTCGTCCTTCTACAGCCGCAACCAGCTCAACCTTTCCCCGAACGACAACCCCTTCACCCCAGGTACCGGCCCAGTGAACACTCTCTGCACTACCTCTCTTGGAAGTATATCCCACCTAAAGTAAGGTGACCAGCGTTGTGCAAAGTATTACATAGAAACATAGAAAATAGGAGCAGGGGTGGGTTATTTGGCTCTTGAAGCCTGCTCCATTCAGTATGATCATAGCTGATTATCTAACTCAACACCATACACCCACATTCTGCCCATGACCTTTGACACCCTTAGAGTCTAACCTATTTCCTTAAATATATTCAGTGACTTGGCTTCTAGGTGTGTTCTCCCCAATGCCCGTTTCAATTTGGGGCAGCACGGTAGCCTTGTGGATAGCACAATTGCTTCACAGCTCCAGGGTCCCAGGTTCGATTCCGGCTTGGGTCACTGTCTGTGCGGAGTCTGCACATCCTCCCCGTGTGTGCGTGGGTTTCCTCCAGGAGCTCCGGTTTCCTCCCACAGTCTAAAGATGTGCAGGTTAGGTGGATTGGCCATGATAAATTGCCCTTAGTGTCCAAAATTGCCCTTAGTGTTGGGTGGGGTTACTGGGTTATGGGGATAGGGTGGCGGTGTTGACCTTGGGTAGGGTGCTCTTTCCAAGAGCCGGTGCAGACTCGATGGGCTGAATGGCCTCCTCCTGCACTGTAAATTCTATGAATTCCATCCCCTTGCAATAAAGGTCACTATTCCATTTGTTTTCCTAATTACGTGCTACTGTTATGTGATTCCTGTACAAAGACACCCAGATCCTTCTGCATTCTCTCTCCATTTAAATAATATTTTGCCAGGCCATCGAGTCATAGATGTTTACAGCATGCAAACTAGGACCTTCGGCCCAACTTCTCCATGCTGCTCAATTTTTACCACTAAGCTAGTCCCAATTGCCCACATTTGGCCCATATCCCTCTATGCCCAGCTTTCCCATATAACTGTCTAAAAGCTATTTAAAAGACAAAATTGCGCCCACCTCTACTACTGCCTCTGGCAGCTCGTTCCAGACACTCACCACCCTCTGTGTGAAACAATTACCCCTCTGGACCCTTTTGTATCACTGCCCCCTCACCTTAAACCTGTTCCTCCTGCCAAAGTGGACAACCTTTGGTGGTGAAAGTGGACAAGCTCACATTTCCCCACATTATACTCCACCTAGCTATATCTCAGAGGGTTGTGGAACTGGGGGAGATTACAGAGATCTTAAATGGAAATCCCTTATCTTTAAACTGTTCGCCCCTAGATCCCCACAGGAGGAAATGTCCTGTCAGCCCCAACCCTGCCCCCCCAAGCCTCCTCAGGGTCTTACTTGAAAAAGAAAATCGCTTATTGTCACAAGTAGGCTTCAATGAAGTTACTGTGAAAAGCCCCTAGTTGCCACATTCCAGCGCCTGTTCAGGGAGGCTGGTACGGGAATCGAACCGTGCTGCTGGCCTGCCTTGGTCTGCATTAAAAGCCAGCGATTTAGCCCAGTGTGCTAAACCAGCCCCTCTGTGGGACTTGTGTCAATAAGATCATCTCTCGTCCTTCTACAGCCGCAACCTGCTCAACCTTTCCCCGAACGACAACCCCTTCACCCCAGGAACCAGCCCAGTGAACATTCGCTGAGCTGCCTCTGGACCCTTTTGTATCTCTGGCCCCTCACCTTAAACCTGTTCCTCCTGCCAAAGTGGACAACCTTTGGTGGTGAAAGTGGACAAGCTCACGTTTCCCCACATTATACTCCACCTAGCTATATCTCGCTGCAGATTCTCTGTATCCTCCTCACAAACCTGCTTTCTTTGAAAAAATTATATTATGGGATGTGGGTGTTGCCGGCCTGGAGCGGAAGGTGGTCATGTTCCAATTATGTTCCAATTCATCCTGGCGAGCTTACAGGTTCCAATCTGGAAGGCATTGCCTGATTTAATTGAAACTTTCGCAAGAAAGCTGGTTGAACACTGCAAGCAGGAAAGTGATTGCAGGGCTATGTGGAAAGCGAAGCTAGGGAAGAGGGAGTCATCGGGTAGTCTATTCAAAGGACCAGCACGGAAATGATGGGCTGAATGTACTCGAGCTGGCCTCTTTCAGTACCATAGGGATTCTATGAGGACGCTATGCTATTCTATGAGCTCTTGGGATTGGGCGTTTTCCTGATCCCCCCCACCCACCCACCCTGGCCTCCCACCTGCCCCCACCCTACAGAATAAGTGCGGAAACTGAACGTGGATTCTGTTTGTCCCAGAGAGGCATTCACAGGCTTGGCAGCTCCAGTTTCTATATTTTGAAGTATGATAAAATCAAACTCAAAGGGTTATAACTCTTCTATATATACACACATGGATAGAAAATATACACAACGCATTGGAATCCTTTGTAACATCCTGTCATAGTTTCTGTTTTGTCTAATCCTGCGGAAGACTTGTTTTAAACAAAGTGTGCTAAAGACATTATTGGATAGGGGAAGCTGACTGAGAGAAGTTTCCATGTTCACAGTGTGAAGAAATTCAATTCGCATTCCAGTCCACTGTTATTAACTCTGCGGCTTCAGAGTATGCAAAGAAACTCCTCACAGTGCATTCCCCATCTCTCCCTCCCACCTTTCCTCTCCTGAAAGCACTCACACCCACTTAGTCCAAATGGACATTCATCCTGTCCTCTCCTTGACCCTGAATGTCAGTAAGCTATTTGACTGCAGAGGCATTGCACCCCAAGATAACTTTTGGTCCACACCCAGGGTCAAGAGTGGGACCTCTGAATTGTTTTGACCCCTCTCTAGTTTTGGGGCGACAGGTTGATTATAGGATCCATGCAGTGGTCTAAATCCATGGTCAGCTCCAACCCTGAAGGTTTCCCTCCAAACCACTCACCATCCCGACTTGGAACTATACTGTCACTGTGTCAAAAGCCTGGAACTCCCATCCCTCCTTGCCCTTGAGAAGGTGGTGGTGAGCTGCCTTCTTGAACCGCTGCAGTCCATGTGGGGTAGGTACACCCACTGTGCTGATAGGGAAATGATTCCAGGATTTTGACCCAGCGACAGTGCAGGAACGGCGATATATTTCCCAGTCAGGGTGGTCAATGACTTGGAGGGGAACCTCCAGGTGGTGGCGTTCCCAGGTATCTGCTGCTCCTGTCCTTCTGGGTGCTGGAGGTCGTGGGTTTGGAAGGTGTTGCCTAAGGAACCTTGGTGAGTTCCTGCAGTGCATCTTGTAGATGGTGCACACGGCTGTCACTGTGCACCAGGGATGGAGTGAATGGAAGTTGAAGGTAGTCGATGGGGTACCGATGAAGCGGGCTGCTTTGTCCTGGAGCTCCACTCATCCTGGCAAGTGGGAGGCTCACAACTGTTGGTTTTGCCAGTGATGTTCACATCCTCTGAATGATAAAAAGAATGGACATGGTCAGTCGTCAGGGGAAAATTCTAGAAGCATTAAGAAATGCAGAGTGAAGGCAGGGAGGAACCAATTAGGGAACCCCCAAGAAATTCAGCAGTAGTTTTTATACCTAGAGAGCGGTTAGAGACCATGAGGGTGTTTGAGGCAAATAACAGAGAGAATGGCACAGTGGTTAGCACTACTGCCTCACAGCCCCAGAGACACGGGGTGGCACTGTGGTTAGCACTACTGCCTCACAGCCCCTGAGACCCGGGTGGCACAGTGGTTAGCACTACTGCCTCGCAACCCCTGAGACCCGAGGTGGCACCGTGGTTAGCACTACTGCCTCATAGCCCCTGAGACCCGGGTGGCACCGTGGTTAGCACTACTGCCTCACAGCCCCAGAGACCCGGGTGGCACCGAGGTTAGCACTACTGCCTCATAGCCCCTGAGACCCGGGTGGCACCGTGGTTAGCACTACTGCCTCATAGCCCCTGAGACCCGGGTGGCACGGTGGTTAGCACTACTGCCTCATAGCCCCTGAGACCCGGGTGGCACGGTGGTTAGCACTACTGCCTCATAGCCCCTGAGACCTGGGTGGCACAGTGGTTAGCACTGCTGCCTCACAGCGTCAAGGACCCGGGGTGGCACAGTGGTTAGCACTGCTACCTCACAGCACCAGGGACCCGGGCTGGCACGGTGGCACGGTGGTTAGCACTGCTACCTCACAGCGTCAAGGACCCTGGGTGGCACAGTGGTTAGCACTGCTACCTCACAGCACCAGGGACCCAGGCTGGAACGGTGGTTAGCACTGCTGCCTCACAGCGTCAGGGACCAAGATTCCATTCCGATCTCGGGTGATTGTGTGGATTCGCACTGTCTCCTCGAGTCCGCGGGTTTCCTCCGGGTGCTCTGGTTTCCTCCCGCAGTCCAAAGTTGTGCACGTTTGGTGGGGTTACGGGGATAGGGTGGGGGAGTGGGCCTGGGTAGGGCGCCCTTTCAGAGGGTCAGTGCAGACTCGATGGGCCGAATGATCCCCTTCTGCACTGTAGGGGTTCTATGTCTTTCAGGAGGGGGCATGGGCTGGATAAACACATGAGGCAGAATGGAATAGAAGGTGATGGGGTGAGATGAAATGGGAGGTTTGGGTGGGGGATTAACACTGACAGGAAGCAGTTGGAGGCCCAACGCACTGATGCTGTGCTGCAAGTTCAGCACAATCTAGGAGGGAAGCGGGGCCTGGGGCCTGAAGCGGGGCCTGGGGCCTGAAGCGGGGCAGGATTGCGTTCGAGTGCAAGATGATGTGACAAAGTCAACAGGATGAAGATGCTTGGGCAGGTGGGGAAAGGAAGAACGAGTAGACTGAAACATCCAGAACAAGGTGAAGCAGACAAACGAGACCAAATCATCACAGAACAGGAACAGACAAGAATGCGTGCAGAGAGAGAGAGAGAGAGCAAGGTTGGAGGTTAGAGGTGAGGGTGAGGACACCCATTAGAGGTTTCCAACTGTTCACTCCCTATCCACAAGCACTCTGTAAAGATAGCCATGCCCATCGGAAGTGAGTAGAAAAGCTTCAGAGAAAGGCTTAGAAGCTGCTTACATCACACTGGCCTGTGGGTTGTTACCATGGTTAGATTCACTGCAGCAAAAGGCGAGCTATTAATCTCTCAGCTATTGACCTGCTAGACCTTCAAGCACAACTTAATGTTCATTCAGCACTTTTCAAAACACAAATGTACGTGGAGTCTGACAGCACTGTAAACTGCCCATTCCACTGAATTCAGTGCTTCGTATGGACTGATCGATTCATATATATTTCGATGAGAGGTGACATTACAACCTGCATCGACGCATATTGTTATCTTTAGATTTGACTATTCCAAGATAATGACAGCAGGTTCTCACAATGCCCTTTGAAACTTGAGCTCTTCCAAAACTTTGCTGCCTCTGTCTTTCCTCGTAACAAGCCTGCACTGGCTCCAGTTTAAAAGTCGCACCCTTCTTTTCAAATCCCTCCAAGACTTCACCCCTCCCATATCGCTGTCATCTCCTCCAGTCCCACATCCCTCCCTATCTCTGTCATCTCCTCCAGTCCTACATCCCTCCCTATCTCTGTAATCTCCTCCAGTCCTACATCCCTCCCTATCTCTGTCATCTCCTCCAGTCCCACATCCCTCCCTATCTCTGTCATCTCCTCCAGTCCTACATCCCTCCCTATCTCTGTAATCTCTCCCAGTCCCACATCCCTCCCTATCTCTCTAATCACCTCCAGTCCCACATCCCTCCCTATCTCTGTAATCTCCCCAATCCCACATCCCTCCCTATCTCTGTATCCTCCTCCAGCCCCACATCCCTCCCTATCTCTGTATCCTCCTCCAGCCCCACATCCCTCCCTATCTCTGTAATCTCTCCCAGTCCCACATCCCTCCCTATCTCTCTAATCACCTCCAGTCCCACATCCCTCCCTATCTCTGTAATCTCCCCAATCCCACATCCCTCCCTATCTCTGTATCCTCCTCCAGCCCCACATCCCTCCCTATCTCTGTATCCTCCTCCAGCCCCACATCCCTCCCTATCTCTCTAATCTCCTCCAGTCCCACATCCCTCCCTATCTCTGTATCCTCCTCCAGTCCCACATCCCTCCCTATCTCTGTCACCTCCTCCAGTGCCACATCCCTCCCTATCTCTGTAATCTCCCCCAGTCCCACATCCCTCCCTATCTCTCTAATCTCCTCCAGTCCCACATCCCTCCCTATCTCTGTATCCTCCTCCAGTCACACATCCCTCCCTATCTCTGTCATCTCCTCCAGTCCCACATCCCTCCCTATCTATGTAATCTCCCCCAGTCCCACAACCCTCCCTATCTCTGTAATCTCCCCCAGTCCCACATCCCTCCCTATCTCTGTCATCTCCCCCAGTCCCACATCCCTCCCTATCTCTGTAATCACCTCCAGTCCCACATCCCTCCCTATCTCTGTAATCTGCTCCAGTCCCACATCCCTCCCTATCTCTGTAATCTCCTCCAGTCCCACATCCCTCCCTATCTCTGTAATCTCCCCCAGTCCCACATCCCTCCCTATCTCTGTCATCTCCCCCAGTCCCACATCCCTCCCTATCTCTGTCATCTCCTCCAGTCCCACAGCCCTCCCTATCTCTGTAATCTCCTGCAGTCCCACATCCCTCCTTATCTCGGTAATCTCCTCCAGTCCCACATCACACCCTATCTCTGTACTCTCCCCCAGTCCCACATCCCTCCCTATCTCTGTAATCTCCTCCAGTACCACATCCCTCCCTTTCTCTGTAATCGCCTCCAGTCTCAGATCCCTCCCTATCTCTGTAATCTCCCTCAGTCCCACATCCCTCCCCATCTGTGTAATCTCCCCCAGTCCCACATCCCTCCCTATCTCTGTAATCTCCCACAGTCCCACATCCCTCCCTATCTCTGTAATCTACCCCAGTCCCACATCCCTCCCTATCTCTTTAATCTCCCCAGTCCCACATCCCCCTATCTCTGTAATCTACCCCAGTCCCACATCCCCCCTATCTCTGTAATATCCTCCAGTCCCACATCCCTCCTTATCTCTTTAATCTCCTCCAGGCCCACATCCCTCCCCATCTCTGTAATATCCTCCAGTCCCACATCCCTCCTTATCTCTGTAATCTCCTCCAGGCCCACATCCCTCCCTATCTCTGTAATCTCCCCAAATCCCACATCCCTCCCTATCTCTGTAATCTCCCCCAGTCCCACATCCCTCCCTATCTCTGTAATCTCCCCCAGTCCCACATCCCTCCCCATCTGTGTAATCTCCCCAGTCCTACATCCCCCCTATCTCTGTAATCTCCTCCAGTCCCACATCCCTCTCTATCTCTGTTATCTCCCCCAGTCCCACATCCCTCCCTATCTCTGTAATCTCCCCCAATCCCACATCCCTCCCTATCTCTGTTATCTCCCCCAGTCCCACAACACTCCCTATCTCTGTAATCTCCCCCAATCCCACATCCCTCCCTGTCTCTGTAATCTCCACCAGTCCCACATCCCTCCCTATCTCTGTAATCTCCTCCAGTCCCACATCCCTCCGTTTCCCTGTAATCTCCCCCAATCCCACATCCCTCCCTATCTCTGTAATCTCCTCCAGTACTACATCCCTCACTTTCTCTGTAATCTCCCCCAGTCCCACATCCCTCCCTATCTCTGTAATCTCCCCCAATCCCACAACCCTCCGTATCCCTGTAATCTCCCCCACTCCCACATCCCTCCCTATCTCTGTAATCTCCCCCAGTCCCACATCCCTCCCTATCTCTGTAACCTCCCCCAGTCCCACATCCCTCCCTATCTCTGTAATCTCCTCCACTCCCACATCCCTCCCTATCTCTGTAATCTTCCCCAGCCCCACATCCCTCCCTATCTCTGTAATCTCCTCCAGGCCCACATCCCTCCCTATCTCTGTAATCTCCCCAATCCCACATCCCTCCGTATCCCTGTAATCTCCCCCAGTCCCACATCCCTCCCTATCTCTGTAATCTCCTCCAGCCCCACATCACGGTAGCACAAGTGGCTAGCACTGTGGCTTCACAGCGCCAGGGTACCAGGTTCGATTCCCCGCTGGTTCACTGTCTGTGCGGAGTCTGTACGTTCTCCCCGTGTCTGCGTGGGTTTCCTCCGGGTGCTCCGGTTTCCTCCCACAGTCCAAAGACGTGCAGGTTAGGTGGATTGGCCTTGCTAAATTATCCTTAGTGTCCAAAAAGGTTAGGAGGTGTTATTGGGTTACAGGGATAGGGTGGAAGTGAGGGCTTAAGTGGGTCGGTGCAGACTCGATGGGCCGAATGGCCTCCTTCTGCACTGTATGTTCTATGTTCTATATGTTCTATCCCTCCCTATCTCTGTAATCTCTCCTATCCCACATCCCTCCCTATTTCTGTAATCCCCCCCAGTCCCACATCCCTTCCTATCTCTGTAATCTCCTATTCAGGGCCTGATGATACCAATCACACTTTCTGATCCTGATGTGATATTTGGTATGAGATTCCCGTCTGCAAATTGTTTCCTTCTAATGCGCTCTTTGATCAATCGTTTGGTTACCTGCCCTAATAACTCCTTTTGTGACTGGGTGTCACACTTTGTTCTATAATAGTCCTGTGAAGCTCACTGGGATGATTTATGATGCTAACGTGTTGTATAAATCAAAGTTGTTGTTGTTGTTGACAACCCATTTTTTACAACAGCCCATTGGTTTCACAACAAACTTTTCACAACAAAATCTCTGATTTTTTTTGCCCCCTGCTGGTTTGCAGCCTCTATAAAGACATCGGCAGATAACTCAGGCCTGTCACCGGGAGCAGCCCACAGCTGTCCCCCCTCTCGATCCAAACCCGGGACTGGAAACTTCTTATTCGGGTTTGGGGCCTCCACCGTGATCAGTTAAACCGCCCGCCTGAGTCCAGGATCGGCACTGCACATGCTCCAGCTCACTCACAATGCCAATATTTACCTGATTCACAATTATCAATAAACAGTGTTCACAGCCAAGTGGTAGAGACCTGTGAGATATTGTAATACCGACCTGAGGGATGTTGTAATACTGACCTGTGAGATAGTGTAATACTGACCTGTGAGAGATTGTAATACTGACCTGAGGGATGTTGTAATACTGACCTGTGAGATATTGTAATACTGACCTGTGAGATATTGTAATACTGACCTGAGGGATGTTGTAATACTGACCTGTGAGATACTGTAATACTGAGGGATGTTGTAATACTGACCTGTGAGATATTGTAATACTGACCTGTGAGATATTGTAATACTGACCTGTGAGATATTGTAATATTGACATGTGAGATATTGTAATATTGACCTGTGAGATATTGTAGTACTGACCTGTGAGATATTGTAGTACTGACCTGTGAGATATTGTAATATTGACATGTGAGATATTGTAATATTGACCTGTGAGATATTGTAATATTGACCTGTGAGATATTGTAGTACTGACCTGTGAGATATTGTAATACTGACCTGTGAGATATTGTAATACTGACCTGTGAGCACGGTAGCACAGTGGTTAGCACTGTGGCTTCACAGCGCCAGGGTCCCAGGTTCGATTCCTGGCTTGGGTCACTGTCTGTGCGGAGTCTGCACGTTCTCCCCGTGTCTATGTGGGTTTCCTCCGGGTGCTCCGGTTTCTTCTCACAAGTCCCGAAAGACGTGCTGTTAGGTGAATTGGACATTCTGAATTCTCCCTCCGTGTACCTGAACAGGCGCCGGAATGTGGCGACCAGGGGATTTTCACAGTAACTTCATTGCAGTGTTAATGTAAGCCTACTTGTGACAATAAAGATTATTATTATTTAGAGATATTGTAATACTGACCTGTGAGATATATTGTATTACTGACCTGTGAGATATATTGTATTACTGACCTGTGTGGTGTTGTAATACTGACTGTGACATACAGTAATACTGACCGGAGTGATGTTGTAATACTGGCCTGTGGGATGTTGTAATACTGACCTGTAGGATCTTGTAATACTGACTTGAGGTATGTTGTAACACTGACTGTGGAATATTTAAATACTGACCTGTTGGATGTTGTAATACTGACCTGTGGAATATTGTAATACTGACCTGTGAGATGTTGTAATACTGACCTGAGGGATGTTGTAATACTGACCTGAGTGATGCTGTAATACTGACCTATGGGATATTGCAACTTGGGCTAGTGTCATGTAATCCACGGAAGTTATTATTTTGATCCCAGTTCACTGCTGGGCTGTGAACACTGTCTATTGATAATTGTGAATCAGGTAAATATTAGGCAGTTCATTGGAACAGGTGAAATCAAACTCTAGAAAGGCAAAAATCCATGTTATAAAACCATTCCTCTCATCTTGGTGATCCTGACTGTTAACATTTCATTGTCTGTTGTTTGATTTGGTGGGGTGAATTATTTTGTTGTAACACTTACTGGCATCAGAAAGTCACCACGGAAGCTGTCAGGTTGGTGTAAGAGGCAGTGGGATGTCTATCAGCTATGGTGAGGAGCTGAATCCCTGATATGCAGCCGTAAATAAAGCTGCACAAGAAGTGGGAAAAGAACAGAGAGATCAAAGTTCAGTGAGTGTGAATGGAGGTGAGTCTCCAGGGACTCTCACTGATAGTCTGGCTATACATATCAGGAAGGATTGACCAGCTGGGTCTTTTCTTCCGAAAGAAGGCTGAGGGGGGGTTTGAGCGAACAGCGGACTTTAAAATGCTGAAAGTGTTTGATAGAGTGGATACAGAGAGAATGTTTCCTCTTGTGGGGAGGAGCAGAACTGGAGGTTCTAAAATTTAGAGTACCAAATTCATTTTTTCCAATTAAGGGGCAATTTAGAGTGTTCAAGCCACCTAGCCTGCACATCTTTGGGTTGTGAGGGCGAAACCCACGCAAACACGGGGAGAATGTGCAAACTCCACACGGACAGTGACCCAGAGCCGGGATTCGAACCTGGGACCTCAGCGCCGTGAGGCCGCAGTGCTAACCCACTGTGCCACCGGGCTGCCCCATATCAATGTCAATCAATGATAATTGACTCTTGTATGATAAGGATGAGAGATGCTGTCATTGAAACACCTGGGATTCTTAAGGGGTTTGATAGGGTAAATGCTGAGAGGGTGTTTCATGGGAGAGTCAAGCACCAGAGAGCACAGTCTCAGAATAACGAGGTGCTAATTTAAGATGAGGAGGAATTCCTTCTCACAGAGTCTTTGGGACTGCTTGCTACAGAGAGCTGTGGGGGCAGAGTTCTTGTGTATATTTAAGGCTGAGTTCGATTCTTGATCAGTAAGGGAATCAAAGGTTATGGAGCACGGGCAGGAAAGTGGACATGGGAATATCAGATCAGCTATGATCCTATTGAATGTCAGAGCAGGCTGGAAGGGCTGAATGGCCTACTGTTCCTATTTCTTATGATTGTCTTGTCTCTCTCTCTCATCTTCTCTATAATGTCACTGCAACTAATCCACTCCCAGTAACCCCTGTCACTGAGGGAAATGTAGATATACCTTTTCCCATGGGGTCCTCATAGAGTCCTGAAGAATGACATTTTGAGGGGGAGGAAGATGAAAGGAACATTTTTTTTATTCGTTCCTGGGACGTGTGCCAGCATTTATTGCCCATCCCTAATTTCCCTTGAGGCGGCAGTGAAGAGTGAACCACATTGGGGTGGGTCTGGAGTCACATGTAGGCCAGACCAGGTAAGGGCGGCAGATTTCCTTTCCTAAAGGGCATTAGTGAACCAGATGGGTTTTTAATGACAATCGACAGTAGTTTCATGGGCGACATTCTCCAGTATCGGCGCGATGTCCGCCGACCGGCGCCAAAAACGGCGCTAATCAGTCCGGCATCGCGCCGCCCCAAAGGTGCGGAATCCTCCGCATCTTGGGGGCCCAGCCCTAACCTTGCGGGGCTAGGCCCGCGCTGGACTGACTTCCGCCCCGCCAGCTGGCGGAAAAGGCCTTTGGTGCCCCGCCAGCTGGCGCGGAAATGACATTTCCGGGCGGCGCATGCGCGGGAGCGTTAGCGGCTGCTCACGGCATCCCCGCGCATGCGCAGTGGAGGGAGTCTCTTCCGCCTCCGCCATGGTGGAGACCGTGGCGAAGGCGGAAGGAAAAGAGTGCCCCCACGGCACAGGCCCGCCCGCGGATCGGTGGGCCCCGATCGCGGGCCAGGCCACCGTGAGGGCACCCCCCGGGGCCAGATCGCCCCGCGCCCCCCCCCCAGGTCCCGGAGCCCGCCCACGCCGCCTTGTCCCGTCGGTAAGAGAGGTGGTTTAATCCACGCCGGCGGGACAGGCATTCTAGCAGCGGGACTTTGGCCCGTCCGGGCCGGAGAATCGCGGGGGGGGGGGGGGGGGGGGGGGGGGCCCGCCAACCGGCGCGGCGCTATTCCCGCCCCTGCCAAATCTCCGGTGCCAGAGAATTCGGCAACCGGCGGGGGCGGGATTCACGCCACCCCCGGCGATTCTCCGACCAGGCGGGGGGTCAGAGAATCTCGCCCATGGTCTTCGTTATACTTTTAATTCCACTTATTAATTTCAAATTGCAGTGGTGGGATTCGAACCTGGGTCTCCAGAGCATTATTCTGGTCTCTGGTTTACTAGTCCAGTGACAATACCCCTACGCCACCTCCTCCCCTCGCAACAGAGAGAAAGAGAGCAAGGGAGAGATGGAGAGAAAAGCAGTGAGCAATATAAGGAGAAAGAATGAATGAGGGATAGAAAGGCTCGGAAAGAAAGAGTGAAACAGTGAGGGTAGTGTGCGAGAGAGAGAAAAAGAAAAAGTGGGAGAGGAGAAGAAAGTGAGAAAGGAAGCAGAACAAGGGGGTAAAACAAAGAGAAGGGGAGAGAGGGTGAGTGTGAGAAAGAGACAGATGAAGATAAAGAGATAAGAAACAAAGAGGAAGAGAGAGAGGAAGAGTGAGTGGAAAAAACTGTAATCTTCAGTCGGAATGTGACAGGAGATCATTATCTCTGTCAGTAACTCATTGCAGCTAGGGGCATTAACTGACTGGGTCCATTCTCATAACTGCCTTCTATCTCCTGTCAAATCTTCACAAAGTCATGTCGACCAGGAGGGCCTGTGTTGAATTGCTCCCCCTCTTACTCCAATGTGTGTGTGTGCGTATTTGACTGTGTAAACGTATGTATGAGTGTGGCATGTGTGTATAAGTGTGGGGTGTGTATATGAGTCTGTGTGTAAGTGTGGAGTGTGTGTATGGTTTGTGTATAAGTGTGAGAATGAATGGAGTGTGTGTATGAGTGTGGAGTGTGTGAATGAGTGGAGTATGTATATGAGTGTGTATGAGTGTGGAATGTGTATATAAGTGTGTGTTTGAGTGTGGAGTGTGTGTATGAGTGTGGAGTGTGTGAATGAGTGGAGTATGTATATGAGTGTGTATGAGTGTGGAATGTGTATATGAGTGTGTGTTTGAGTGTGGAGTGTGTGTCTGTGTGGAGTGTGTGCATGATATGTACCCGTACCAGCCTCCCCAAACAGGCGCCGGAATGTGGCGACTAGGGGCTTTTCACAGTAACTTCATTTGAAGCCTACTTGTGACAATGAGCGATTTTCATTTTCATTTCATTTCATATGTATAAGTGTAGAGTGTGTGTATGAGTGTGCAGTGAGTGTATGAGTATGGAGTGTGTGAATGAGTGTGGAGTGTGTGAATGAGTGTGGAGTGTGTGAATGAGTGTGGAGTGTGTATATGAGTGTGGAGTGTGTATTTGAGTGTGGAGTGTGTATTTGAATGTGGACTGTGTATATGAGTGTGTGTATGAGTGTGGACTGGGTATATGAGTGTGTGTATGAGTGTGGAATGCGTATCTGTGTGTGTATGAGTGTGGAGTGTGTATATGATTGTGTATCTGAATGTGGAGTGTATATATGAGTGTGTGAATGAGTGTGGAATCTGTATATGAGTGTGCGTATGAGTGTGGAGTGTATATATGAGGGTGTGTGTCTGAGTGTGAAATGTGTATAGGAGTGTGTGTATGAGTGTGGAGTGGGTATATGAGTGTGGAGTGTGTATATGGGTGTGTGTATGAGTGTGGGCTGTGTATATGAGTGTGTGTATGAGTGTAGAGTGTGTATATGTGGGTGTGTATGAGTGTGGGCTGTGTATATGAGTGTGTGTATGAGTGTGGAGTGTGTATTTGAGTGTGTGTATGATTGTGGAGTGGGTAAATGAGTGTGTTTATGAGTGTGGAGTGTGTATATGAGTGTGTGTATGAGTGTGGAGTGTGTATTTGAGTGTGTGTATGATTGCGGAGTGGGTAAATGAGTGTGTTTATGAGTGTGGAGTGTGTATATGAGTGTGTGTATGAGTGTGGGCTTTGTATATGAGTGTGTGTATGAATGTTGAGTGTATGTAAGTGGTTGTATATGTGTGGAGTGTATATATGAGTGTGTGTATGACTGTGGAATGTGTTTATGAGTGTGTATCTGAGTGTGGAGTGTGTGTATATGAGTGTGTGTATGTGTGGACTGTGTATATGAGTGCAGTGTGCTTTTGCCAGTTTACTTTGTTGAAGTTGGTCTGACCCTCCCACTTATGTCAGCCTGTGAGTTATTGTCCCGCTGTGGAAAGATCAGACATTTTCCTCTCTGATAACAGTCAGCGTGTTGATGTTCCATTTGATATATCAGCGCCGGCCTTGACGCAGGCCCCTCTTTATCTCTCCTCCTCTGTTGCTTCTTGTCAGCTATTTTTGTGTTGAAGCCCAGAGCCCTTTGGCTGGTTGGAAAATTTGTTATTTTCAAGCAACTTTTCGATTTGCGAAAGATGAAGTGAGTAGATATGTCAGGGTGGACGGGATTCAACATGAACCAGCCACAGAAAGCCGCTAAAGTGAGAATCCGCAGTTTAAATCTTGGCTTTTATCTTGTGCTATCATTATTTCAGCTGGGGTATGAGGGTGTCCATAATGGCGGCCTGGGTGGCCTCCCAAATGACCAGAGGCTCTCTGAGCATTCAAAGGACACTGGCAGCTCTCAGCAGAGTGAGCAGACAGGAGCTGTAAGCAGCACCAATAGAGTGCGTTCAAAACGCAGACTGTAGCAATGGAGCCTGAGCCAGGCCACCCAGATCCCGAGGGGAACACCCCGAGTGGATGGACTTGGCACTACGTTGTACCCCACTACCACCTCGGGCTGGGGCAGCCACACCCCCCCCCCCCCCCCAATGAGCGCGACAACCTTTGACCCTTTTTTCAGAGGTTTTTAGCTTCCTGCTCCCCCTCCGTCGCCAGAGCTCCCAGGCTCCACCGGTAAATGCTTGCACCATTTTGAGGCTGCGTGGCTTCTGCGTAAGTGGTGCGGAGCATTGCCAAGGAGCGAGGCATGAAGTGTCCGAGCCATTAATGATATTAAAATCCATGGGTCTGCCGCGGGGGGGGCTCCAGCCTCGCTATCGCTGGCAGCGAGGGGCCAGACCATGTCCGGGCCCAAAACAAATTTGCTTCCATTTTGCCCGATTCTCCATCTGATCGTGATTCTCGCTTCTGCCGTCGCGAAGCAGAGAACCCTGCCCATAGACCTTGCAGGGGCTTGTTAGAAACCGCTGCTGATGTCTCCCCTGGCTGTCCAGGACTAAGGGTTGAACTCTCAAGATAAGGGCGTAAGCCATTTGGACTGAGATGAGGAGAAATTTCTTCATTTGAAGAAAAACTTGCATTTATAGTCAGAGGCTTTTTCCCCAGGGTAGAGGGGTCAATTACTAGGGGGCATAGGTTAAAGGTGCGAGGGGCAAGGTTTAGAGTAGATGTACGAGGCAAGTTTTTTACGCAGAGGGTAGTGGGTGCCTGGAACTCGCTGCCGGAGGTGGTGGTGGAAGCAGGGACGATAGTGACATTTAAGGGGCATCTTGACAAATACACGAATAGGATGGGAATAGAGGGATACGGACCCAGGAAGTGTAGAAGATTTTAGTTTAGACGGGCAGCATGGTCGGCACGGGCTTGGAGGGCCGAAGGGCCTGTTCCTGTGCTGTACTTTTCTTGTTCTTTGTTCTTATATAGCACCCTCCACATCCACTGGATGCTTCAAAGCACTTTATAGTCAATGAAGTGTAGTCGTTGTTGTAATGTAAGAAACAGGGGTTCCACAAACAGCAGAGTCTACTTTTAGGGGCTGGTTGAGAGGCTAATATTGTCCAGGGCACCAAGAATATCTCAACTGCCCTTCTTCAAAGAGGTGCCACAGGATCTGTGGTCTGAGAATTCAGCTAGGGCCTCAGTTTAATAGCCATCTGAAAAGCAGCGCTTCCACAGGGGCATCAGCCTGGACTTGTGCATTCCATTTCTGGGGCAGTCTGGTGGTGTGTGGGAAAGTCGGCAATTCCCGCTGGGCAGTGGGGTAAGCTCAGTGAATTTCACATCAGGTGGGCAGGAAGTCACCATTAGTTGTTAGCTCATGGTGGGGGGGGGGGGGGGGGGGTCAAAGTCCTGGTGCTATTTTTAAACATCATCCAGACAGTCGTTCACCCACTGCAGGAGCTGGGCATTACTCGTCCAGGTTCCTCATACTGGAGAAGCTCTGGCATTGCTTTCCCCTCATCCCTAGACAACAGCACAGCCTGGTCAGGTCAATGCTCGCTGTTGTAGTGGACCCTGTTATCCGGCCTCTTGATCTTACAGAGGCCCCGCGGCCAATTGCTGCTCATGTCCTTGCTCCTCCTGACCATGAGCCAGTCAGTAATGGGCTCTCCTTCTCCTCCTCTGGATGAGAGCCACACACAAGACAGACTTTCCTCCATCATCGACACCTCAGTTTATTGGGAAAGAATTGAAGTGATAAATTTAGTGAGCATGTTCTTTACAGATTTCCCTCCATCTCAAAGCCAGCAGGCAATTGCAAAACCCTTCACCTCGCCTCCTAAATGTGGCAAACCCACCCCACCTTTCCAGGTGAAGGATATCATTGAGGACCAGAGACGGGGGCTCCCTCTGTTCACACATCGATGCGAATGGAGACATTGCTCTTTGATCAGGGCGATGAGAGCTTTGCACAAGAAGCCTCACGTGGACTTTTCACCTTGTCTCCACTACCCTGTAAACTCTATTGTGAGACCGTTACCATGGCAGCATAAAAAGAATAACCACACGAGCCCCTGTCAACGCTGACCGTTTACCAGGGAGGATGGAGGGCTGGAATTGCGACTTGGCCGTTCTCCAGCAGCCCAGCCCCTTGGAAGCAGCGCAACCCCCTCCCCTTATCCTGACCTCTGACTGCAGCCAATCGCAAATAGCACAGGAAGGGCAGCTCCACACCTCACTGGGATCTCGATGGATTGGATTGGATTTTGTTTATTGTCACGTGTCCCAAGGTTCAGTGAAATGTATTTTTCAGTGAGCAGCTCAACAGATCATTAAGTACATGAAAAGAAAAGGAAATAAAAAAATACGTAGGGTGGGATTCTCCCAACGGGAGTCTAAGTGCTGACGCAGAGTAAAACCCGGAGTGTTTTACTCCGGTGTCGGTGCCTGTTCCCAGACCCCTATTCTCCCCCCTCCGTGGGGCTAGCAGGGGGCGTCGCGCGATTTACGGGGGCGGGGCCTCGGCACGGCGTCAGAGACCCGGCGGCGCGTAAAAGACGCGGCGCCTTGGGTCCCGCGCATGCGCAGTTGGGCCGGCGGCAACTAGCGCATGCATGGTGGCCGTCCTCCCCCAGGCCGCCCCGCACAAAAATGGCCCACCGATACAGGTTTGCCCGCGGAAGAAAGGAGGACCGCCGACAGAGAGGCCAGCCTGCCGATCGGTGGGTCCCGATCGCGTGCCAGGCCACTCCGGAAGGCCTTCCCGGGGTTGGAACCACCCCCCACCCACAGGCCGTTCCAGGCACTTGAAGCCCAGGTCCCGCCGGCCCGAGAGCAGGTTAGAACGGAACCAGCGGGACTGTCACTTTAATCGCTGGCCGCTCGGCCCATTCGGGCTGGAGAATCGCCGCTCGCCGTTTGCGGCGTATCTCCCGGCAGCCCGGCGTGATTCACGCGCCGCTGGTTTCAGGGGGGTGGGAGAATCGCGTGCGGGGGTCGGGGCGGCGTGGCGCGGCGATTCGCGCGGCGCCCCGGCGATTCTCCCACCCGCACCGGCATTGGGTGAAGCATACAGGGTGTAGTGTTAATGAGGTCAGTCCATAAGAGGGTCATTTAGGAGTCTGGTAACAGTGGGGAAGAAGCTGTTTTTGAGTCTGTTCGTGCGTGTTCTCAGACTTCTGTATCTCCTGCCCGATGGAAGAAGTTGGAAGAGTGAGTAAGCCGGGTGGGAGGGATCTTTGATTATGCTGCCCACTTTCCCCAGGCAGCGGGAGGTGTAGATGGAGTCAATGGATGGGAGGCAGGTTCGTGTGATGGACTGGGCTGTGTTCACGACTCTCTGAAGTTTCTTGTGGTCCTGGGCCGAGCAGTTGCCATACCAGGCTGTGATGCAGCCCGATAGGAGACTTTCTATGGTGCAGCTGTAAAGGTTGGTAAGAGTCAATGTGGACATGCCGAATTTCCTTAGTTTCCTGAGGAAGTATAAACGCTGTTGTGCTTTTTTGGTGGTAGCATCGACGTGGGTGGACCTAGGAATTTGAAACTGCTAACCACCTCCACCTCGGTCCACCTTGATGTTATGTGACCCAGGATTCAGGAACAAACCTGCTGCAATGGGGCCTTCACCATAGAGAGGAGAACATAAGTGAGAATCCCTTTCAAACGCGCTCCACCATCTTCTACGATTCTTCGGTCGCCCACCATAAGACCATAAGACGTAGGAGCAGAAGTAGGCCATTCGGCCCATCGAGTCTACTCTGCCATTCAGTGAGATCATGGCTGATTTGATAATCCTAACTCCACTTTCCCGCCTTATCCCCATAAGCCTTGATTCCTTTACTGTTTAAAAATCTGTCTATCTCAGCCTTGAACATACTTAATGGCCCAGCCTCTACAGCTCTCTGCGGTAAAGAATTCCACAGATTCACTACACTCTGAGAGAAGAAATCCCTCCTCATCTCTGACTGAAATGGGCGACCCCTTACTCTGAGGTTATACTCTCTGATCCTAGGCTCTCCCACAAGGGGAAACATCTTCTCAGCATCTACCCCGTCAAGCCCCCTGAGAATCCTATATGCCTCAGTATAGTCACCTCTCATTCTTCTGAACTCCAGTGAGTACAGGCCTAACCTCTCATAAGGAAATCTCCCCATACCCAGGATCAAGTCCTCTGCTCTGCCTCCATTGCCAGTATATCTTTCCTGAAATAAAGGGACCGAAACTGTTCACAGTATTCGAGCTGTGATCTAACTAGTGCCTTGTATAGTTTTTAGCAAGGCCTATCTATTTGTATACTCCATTCCCTTTGAAATAAAGGCTGCCATTCCATTTGCCTTCCCTATTACCTGCTGAACTTGCATGCTAGCTTTTTGTGATTTTTACACGTGAACCCCCCCAAATCCCCCTGAGCTGCAGCTTTCTGCTGTCTTTCTCCATTTAAATAATATTCAGCTCCTTTATTCTTCCTACCAAAGTGGTAGGCATCTGCCAAGTTTTTGCCAATTCACCTAATCTGTCTGTAGACTCTTTGGGGGCGATTCTCCAAAATGGAGACATAGGGGGTGATTCTCCAATCATGGGACAATCGTGATTGTCCAATCGACGGTGCGAAATGGGCACGGGAATGACCGAATCTGTCCCCCACAGGGGGCCAGCACAGCACTGGAGCGGTTCCCGGTGCCAAATGGGCGCCGCGCCAACCTGCGCATGCGCAATTGTGCCACGCCAACCCGCGCATGCGCAATTGGGCCACGCCAACCCGCGCATGCGCGGGGGACTTCTTCAGCGCACCGGCCCCTACGCAACATGGTGTGGGGGTTCAGGGGCCAACTGCGCAACAAAGTAGGCCCGGGGGGGTGGGGGGGGAGAGGCCGGCCCGCCGATCGGTGGGCCCCGATCGCGGGCCTGACCCCATCGGAGGCCCCCCCCCGGCGAAGGATCGCTTTCCCCCGCCCAACAGGCCGCCCACCCGACCCTTCGCGCAGAGTTCCTGCCGGCAGCGATCAGGGGTGAACGGTGCCGGCGGGACTCTGCTTTTTCCATGCGGCCGCTCGGCCCATCCGGGCCGGAGAATCGGCGGCCCTGCCGATTCCAGCGGCCCGCGGCCGGCGCTGCGTCAAACGCGCCGGCGCAAATGGCGCCGATTCTCTGAATCTCGGAGAATCGCCCACCGGCGTCGTGGCCCGTTTGCGGCGATTCTCCCGGCCCGGCGCGGGGCTCGGAGAATCGCACCCTTCTTGTCAATCTTACCTATCTTTGTGTCATAGTGCAACAGTGCATTCACTTCCATAGAATCCATAGATACCCTATCGTGAAGAAGGAGGCCATTCAGCCCATCTAGTCTGCACTGGCTCTCTGAAAGAGCACCCTACACAGATCACTGAAAGGGGCTACACAGGTGGAGAAGGTAGTCAAGAAGGCATACGGCATGCTTGCCTTCATTGGCCGGGGCATTGAGTATAAGAATTGGCAAGTCATGTTGCAGCTGTATAGAACCTTAGTTAGGCCACACTTGGAGTATAGTGTTCAATTCTGGTCGCCACACTACCAGAAGGATGTGGAGGCTTTAGAGAGGGTGCAGAAGAGATTTACCAGAATGTTGCCTGGTATGGAGGGCATAAGCTATGAGGAGCGATTGAATAAACTCGGTTTGTTCTCACTGGAACGAAGGAGGTTGAGGGGCGACCTGATAGAGGTATACAAAATTATGAGGGGCATAGACAGAGTGGATAGTCAGAGGCTTTTCCCCAGGGTAGAGGGGTCAATTACTAGGGGGCACAGGTTTAAGGTGAGAGGGGCAAAGTTTAGAGTAGATGTACGAGGCAAGTTTTTTATGCAGAGGGTAGTGGGTGCCTGGAACTCACTACCGGAGGAGGTAGTGGAAGCAGGGACGATAGGGACATTTAAGGGGCATCTTGACAAATATATGAATAGGATGGGAATAGGAGGATACGGACCCAGGAAGTGTAGAAGATTGTAGTTTAGTCGGGCAGTATGGTCGGCACGGGCTTGGAGGGCCGAAGGGCCTGTTCCTGTGCTGTACATTTCTTTGTTCTTTGTTCTTTACCCGGCCCACTCCCCTGCCCTAACCCCGTAACCCCACCAAATCTTGCATACCTTAGGAATGTGGAAGGAAGTCAGAGCACCTGGAGGAAACCCTTGTAGATATGAGGAGAACATGCAAACTCCACACAGACAGTCACCCGAGAGCCCAGGGTCCCAGGTTCAATTCCGGCCATGGTGACTGTCTGTGTGGAGTTTGCGCTTTCTCCCCGTGTCTGTGTGGGTTTCCTCCGGGTGCTCCGGTTTCCTCCCACAGTCCAAAGATGTGCAGGTTAGGTGGATTGGCCATGCTAAATTGCCCCTTAGAGTCCAAAGATGTGTAGATTAGGTTAAGGAGATATTTGGACAGGACGGGGAAGTGGGCTTGGGTGGAGTGTTCTTTCAGAGGGTTGAATGGCTGCCTTTTGTACTGTAGGGATTCTACGACTGTAAGGCCATCTAAATACTTCTTAAATGTTATGAGGGTCTCTGCCTCCACCACCCTTTCAGGCAGTGAGTTCCAAACTCCCACCACCTTCGAAACCTCCTGCCCCTTAATCTAAATCTATGCCCACTGGCCATTGATCCCTCCACCAAGGGGAAGAGTTCCTTCCTGTTTACTCTATCTATGCCCCTCATAATTTTATACAGCACAGTAATGTCCCCCCTCAGTCTCCTCTGCTCCAAGGAAAACACATCCAATCTATCCAATCTCTCTTCATAGCTAAAACTCTCCACCCCAGAAAACATCCTGGTAAATCTCCTCTGCACCCTTTCCAGTGCTACCACGTCTCTCCAGTAATGTGGAATCCAAAACTGCACACAATACTCTAGCTGTGGCCTAACCAATGTTTATACAGTTCCAGCATAACCTCCTTACTTTTGAACTCTATGCCTCGACTATTAAAAGTAAGTATACCATATTCCTTCTTAACCATTGTATCCACCTGCTCTGCTGCCTTAAGGGACCGTTGTACATACACACCAAGGTCCCTCTGATCCTCGGTGCTTCCCAGGGTCCTGCCGTTTATCATGTATTCCTTTGCCTTGTTTGTCCTGCCCAAGTGCATCGCCTCACATTTATCTGGATTGAATTGCATTTGCCATTGATCAGCCCATCTGACCAGCCTGTCTGTATCCTCCCGTAATCTAAGGCTATCCTCGCTATTTACCATCCCACCAATTTTCATATCATCTGTGATCTTACTGATCAATCCTCCTGCATTAATGTCTAAATCATTTATATAAACCACAAACCGCAAGGGCCCCAACACTGATTCCTATGAGGTCTCACTGGACACAGGCTTCCAGTCAGAGAAACACCCCTCGACCATCACTCTGCTTCCTGCCTCTCAGCCAATCCTGGATTCAATTTGTCAAGTTTCCTTCGATCCCTTGATCTCGTACCTTCGCTATTAGTCTTCCATGTCATTTTAAAATGGCACCCCAATCTCTTCCTGCATGGACGAATTCCACTCGCCAGAGCTCCTAAGTGCAGGAAATGATGCTGAGTGCGGCCTCGGGGGGGGGGGAGGGGGGGGGGAGGGGGGGGGGGGAGGGGGGGGGGGGGAGCGTGTTCCCCACCAGGGCACTAAAAAAATATATCAAAGTGCTGTTAGATAGCACGATCGTTCCCAGTCCCGCCCAGAATGGACTATTTTCTTTACTAAAATCGCACCTCTGCCTTCTATCAGTTAGCCAATCCTCCATCCTTGCTAATATACCAAATCCATCAGCATGGACTCTTATCTCATTTTGTGTGGTACTACCTTATCAAACGCTTTTTGGAAATCCAAGTATATTACATTGACTAATTCCCCTTCATCTCCCCTGCTCGTTGCTGCCTCAAAGAATTCTAATATCTGTGTCAGGCATGATTTTGCTTTCATGAGGCTCTGCTGACTCTGCTGGGTCTGAGAGGCAAAATTCTCCTGATCTTCCTCCTACATTTTTGAGTATAAATATTGACTGGCCCATTTCCCAAGTTGCACTCTGATTACACTTCCTACTGACTCGATTGGCTGCTAAGCATTTTACCATGTCCTAAATGTCGCGTTAGGTGCCTTATAAATGCAAATCCTTTCATTTTACCGATTCTCATCGTTTGAAACCCTCATTAAAGATAAGAAAGTGGAGGCTTTGGATAAAAATAAAATCATAAATGATAGCTGAAGGAGAGGTCTTGTTAGTCGAATTTATTGCTGTTTGCTAAGGTTGTGGGTGAGGAGATTGAGGCAGTGGGTGTGGTACATTAGATATCAGTAAAACCTTTGATAGGGTGTCCTTGGAAAGAACAAACTGTAATAATGAAAATGAAGCAGTTCTTATTGATTATAAACTGTAGCTGTTGCAACAATACTCATCCTGGGGCAGTGAGTAAAACAAATTAGATGTTGAAATGTATTAAAAGATCAACATTGAACTGAAATAGTGAGGTAATGATGCAGCATAATAAATCATTGGTACGACCGCACTTTGCCACGGCACATAAAGGATAATGCAGCAGGAGGCAGAAAGATGATTGAAGGGATTGAGAGATTGGATTAAATTGGACATGTTCTCCCGGGAAAGGAGAAACTTGAAATAATAGGATTGTGACTTTTAGGAATCTAGAAGCGCAAGCTAATGTTGGCCATGTCAAGCTGTTTTGCCTTGCCCAGAAGGAAAGCAAATTCAAAACTATACTGCGGAAACATGAGTCCGAACTTTAATTCCGCAGAAGGATTGGTGAAACGGAGCGAGGTACTTTCCCACTGCTCTCCTGCCTCAAGTTGGCAGCTCCTTTCTACGTCTGCGATAGGGCCGTGACAGGGCTTGGTGATCTGTTACTTTGACTGATTGGGGAAGTCAGTGACTGCTTCATGACTGAGACAAACCTGCTGGGAGCTGGATTGGGGGAAGGCCGCAGGAGGCAGGGCAAGGGATATTTTTGCAATGTTTTTTCATGTGGGATCAGGAATTCGCCTCCATTCCTCCCAAGGTAAGCCTGGGCTTCTCTTTCCCCTGACTGCTCAGGCAGTTCCTCACAGGCGTTCCAGGAAACAACCTCACACTCCCACAAATTCCCAACACCACCGCCAACAATTCTCAATCCCACAAATTCTCAATCCCACAAATTCCCACTGCCAATAATTTCCAATCCCACCACCACAAATTCCCAATCCCACAGCCCCGTAGTTTTCAGCTGCCGTGGAGCTTGCACGTGGTCCATTGCGTCGGTTGGTTGTCTAGGATCCAAATGCTGCGAAGTCTTCCACAGTCGAGCGGTCGGTACTTTAATTTCTGTTCTTTTTCTTTCTTTTCTCTAACGTAATATAGCTAGTATTCGTTTAAAGCCTGCCTGGCACCATCTTTTGTTACCTTACTGTAGTGTGTTTGGTAGCACTACTGTATGTAACATGCGTTACTCAATCCAGTTGCGGCAAAGGCGTTCTGCAGCTTGACGAAGAAGGCTCAAAGTCGTCCAGAGGTATTGAAAGGTTTATTGAGTCACAGAATTTAACAACTGCGTGAGTTCTTAGTTTAAGACCAATACCAGTAAAAAGGTTACAACGTTTATATACAGTAGCTATGTCTGACCACACTAGTAGCCCTGAGCTAGATCTATGCTTTCTCGTCACAGTCTAATCACCAAGAGAGGCAGAGAGCCGCTTGCGTCTGCTTTTATACCCGCCAGTGCTGCCCCCTAGTGATCTTTCAATTTCCCATTAACCCCTTATGTACATACCCATGTAAAGTTCACTACAAGTGGAGTGCTTAAAAACAGCTCCAGCTTTCAGACACTTTAGCACTAATCCCGGCCTCAGCAGTCACAGTGTCCGTTGGACCAGGAATTGCCCTGAATTCTGTGCCTGCAGACTGCTGGTCCATTTGCATGTCCTGACTCGCTTTCCGAATAGCGCCCCCAATGGCAACATGAATCGCAGGTTATTCAGTCCTGGTGGCAACATTTTGGGCAGGTTTCTCTGTCCCGCCACACCAGATTTCTGGGGCTGGAATCTCTCAAAATGGGGCTATGTCCCCAAGCCGGAGGAAAAACGCTGGCGTTTCACTCCGCAATTTCCTATAAAAACGATCAGTCGATTCACTCACCTGCAGGGGGCTAGCAGGGACCCAGAGTGATTCACGCAGTGTTAGCTGCAGCTACGGACCCCCGCACTTCCGGTTTGGAGTCCGCGGATGAGCACGGCGGTGGCCTCGACACGGCGGACCCGGACAGCTGAAAAATGCAGGACCCTCAATCGGCTGCGCTCCCGAAGATCCGACCGCCCCAATCTGTCCCCCGGCTGCCTATAAGGTCCCCGCACCCCCCCCCCCAAGGTGTCCGATCCCCCCCACCCCCCCACGTGAGCTTCAAGACCGGCGATAGGTGGTTAGAACCATGTTGCCGGGAACTCGGCCGGTCGGGAGCGGAGGATCGCTGGGCGGGCCTCTGGGCAATGCCCTCCCCCAGCCGCGGGGAGCACTTCGTGAACACGCCGATTTTCGGGGCCCGGAGAATCGCCGGACCAGCCCCGGGCCCGATTTCGGCGTAAAATTGGATTCTCCGCCCCCGCGCCAAACGGGATTTCGGCACTGGGCTGCGGAGAATCCAGCCCCTGGTGCAGCACGCCATCGGGATTCTCCCTTCGGCCGGCTGCTCAATGGGTTTCCCATTGTGGGGAGCCCCACGCCGTCGGGAAGCCCCATTGACCAGCTGGAGAAACGGCTGCCGCCAAAACGGAGAACCGCGATGGCGGAGAATTCAGCCCTTAGTTTCCCAAATGGAGAATCGTGCGCTGATAGAAATCTTTACAACTAACAAAGGGGCTCGATAGGTTGGAGGGGGAGAAACTGTGTCCGCGAGGAAGCCATTAACAGATCAAATGAAATAATTTCTTTGTGCCGAGAGTGGTCAGAATGTGGATCTCAGTGAAGCAGTTGACTTTGATAGGAACATTGGAACATGAGGAGACTATGAGCCCCTTGAGCCTGTTCTGGCGTCCGGGGAGTCCAGGGCGGATCTGTTACCTGACACCAAGTACGTGCCTTTGCACCATATCCTATACTACCTCTGCTTAACAAAATCAATCAAACTCGGATCTAAAATTAACAATTAATCTATCATCAATTGCTGTTTGTGGGAGAGAGTCCCAGACTTCTACCACCCTATGCATGTAGAAGTGCTTCCTAATTCTATTCCTGGAGGGTGTGGCTATCATTTTTTTATACTACTCCAACTTGTCCGAAACGCCCCAATCGGTAGAAATAGTTTCTCTACCTATTCTATCTGTTTCTCTTCATACCTTGAAAACCCTGAACACATCACCTCCGAGCTTTCCAAATTCCAGGGAATACAATGCTAGTTTATTCCCTCCTCATAACTTAACCCTTGGAATCCAGCTAAATATAAGATGCACTCCCTTGAAGGCCCTATAGCCTTCCCAATGTATGGTGTGCAAAATGGCCACCAGGATACAAATGTGGTCTAACCAGGGCTTTGCATAGCTTCCACCTCCTTGTATTCTAGTCCTCAAGATATTAAGGCCAACATCTGATTGGGCTTTTTAATTGCATCTTGTACCTATTCATAATATTTTTATGACCGTTGCCCCTAGGTCTCTTTGTACCTCCACTGTTTCCAGCTGTTCATTATTTTTTTTAGACAATGCCCTATTCCAGGGGTTTTCAAACTCAGGGTCGTGACCCACGGGAGGGTCAAGGTGTTCCCAATCGCGGGAGGAACAGCCAACTGCCACGACCGGCCTTTGAAAAGAGCCGGCCTGGACGGACATTTGAGATTGTCGCTCATCCCGCGCGTGCGTGCCGGGTCAAGCAGTGCACAGGCCTGGAGCCCAGCGGGGTGGACCGCTTCCTCCTGACGCCAGCGCATTGTCCAGGGCCGGGCTGTTTGAGAAAACGAGGGAGTCCTCCCACCGTGAGCGGTGGCAGAGAGCAGGTCACCGTGCACCAGGTGCTGACGTCGCGTGTTCTGGGCGCGAGAGCGATTCCTCCATTTTGTAGCTGGTGAGGACTCCAGGGTCTCTGGTGAACAACCCATGAAGAAGAAGCTGGAAACAGGAACAAAGCAGCAGGAAGGTGATTACTTGAGGTGTGGGTTTATTAATTGTGCCACTGCAAAGCAGGATTCAAAGTCCATGAGTGATATATGCAGGGAAGCACTGGCAAATGAAAGTTTAAAACCCTCAAAACTTCAAAGAGGTTTGAAGACAAAACGGTGAGTTTGAGGATAGACCTCTATTTCTTTCAATGGATGTAGTGGGGCCTTAAATCACAATAATGATCAGAAATGTAGCATTCAATAACAAAGCAAGTGACATCGTGAGGACAGGGAAGACTCACCTGTCACATTAAAGGTGAGTGAAAATGGTGGGTCATAGGGGTCGGCCAGCCTGGGTCACGAAGGTCAGCCGGTGTGGGTCGGCCGGTGGGCAAAAATGGGTCCTGGGCAGAAAAGTTTGAAAAACGCTGCTCCAGAGGTAGGGTATAGAGGTGTAATAGAGTAGGAGGTGACCCATAGATTTCATAGAATTTACAGTGCAGAAGGAGGCCATTCGGCCCATCGAGTCTGCACCGGCTCTTTGAAAGAGCACCCTACCCAAGGTCAACACCTCCACCCTATCCCCATAACCCAGTAACCCCACCCAACACTAAGGGCAATTTTGGACACTAAGGGCAATTTATCATGGCCAATCCACCTAACCTGCACATCTTTGGACTGTGGGAGGAAACCGGAGCACCCGGAGGAAACCCACGCACACACGGGGAGAACGTGCAGACTCCGCACAGACAGTGACCCAAGCCGGGAATCAAACCTGGGACCCTAGAGCTGTGAAGCAATTGTGCTAACCACTATGCTACCGTGCTCCCCATGTGAAATATGAAATGTCCAATACTAGTTGCACTGTAGATTGAGTATGTGAATCAGCTCCAATCCACTAACATTACAGATAGACTGCTCTGTGTTCCAGAATATATAACACACGCCCACACAGCAGTTATTGAGCCGAGGATGTGGGCAATGCCACATTTATTACCCATCTGGGCCTCCTTTATACAAATAGTTTTTCTGACTGGATGGCTTTCTGGGCCTTCAGAAGTTAATTGTTCGCGTGGGGCAGACATTGCATGTGGGGCAAACGGGCAGGCCCCCCCGGGCGGGCCCTTCCCAGCGATTCTCCGGCCCGGATGGGCCGAAGTCCCGCTGCTAGGATGCCTGTCCCGCCGGCGTGGATTAAACCACCTCTCTTACCGGCGGGACAAGGCGGAGCGGGCGGGCTCCGGGGTCCTGGGGGGGGCGCGGGGCGATCTGGCCCTGGGGGGGTGCCCCCACGGTGGCCTGGCCCGTGATTGGGGCCCACCGATCCGCGGGCGGGCCTGTGCCGTGGGGGCACTCTTTTCCTTCCGCCTTCGCCATGGTCTCCACTATGGCGGAGGCGGAAGAGACCCCCTCCACTGCGCATGCGCGGGGATGCCGTGAGCGGCCGTTGATGCTCCCGCGCATGCGCCGCCCGGCAAAGTCATTTCCGCGCCAGCTGGCGGGGCACCAATGGCCTCTCCCGCCAGCTGGCAGGGCGGAAATCAGTCCGGCGCGGGCCTAGCCCCTCAAGGTTAGGGCTCGGCCGCTCAAGATGCGGAGGATTCCGCACCTTTGGGGTGGCGCGATGCCGGACTGATTCGCACTGTTTTTGGCGCCGGTCGGCGGATATCGCGCCGATTGCGGAGAATTCCGCCCCAGGTTGGGTTTGCTCGGCTTCCTTTACTGGAGGATGGCAATTACAATGGTTGTTACAATGCTGCTGACTGATGATGGGACCACTTCTATCAACATCCATTTGCAACGTGATGCGGTGGGAATCTGAACCCACAATCTCAGGGATGCCTGTCCAGTGCCAAGCCCATGAATACCCCCCCCCCCCCACAACCCGGAACAAAACAGCTTGCATTTAGATAGCGCCTTCAGCATAAGAAAACATACCATGGCACTTCACAGAAACGTTATCAAACAGAATTTAAAACTGAGTCACATTTGAGCTTGGTCAAAGAAGTAGGGTTCGAGAGGCGTCTTACGTAAAGAAAAAAGAAAGAGTTTTCTTATAAATAACACTTTTGACCACCGCCAGATGTCCCATTGCACTCTGCAATGAATTCAGTACTTTTTGAAGTGTAGTCACTTTTGGAATGTAGGAAACGCAGCAGCTAATTTCCACACAGCAAGGTCCCAGAACAACAACTAAATAACCTGTTTTTTGTGATGTCAATTGAGGGACAACTATTGGCCAGGACAGCAGGGATATGCCCACCGCAACCCCCCCACCCCCCCCCCCCCCCCCACCCCCTCCACCCGCCCGCCTGCTCTTCTTCAAAATATTGCCATGTGATCTGTTGCGTCCACCCAAGCGGGGCCTCAGTTTAATATCTCATCTGAAAGACAGCACGCCTGACCATGCAGCACTCCCTAGGTACTGCCCTAGAGTGTCCTTTAGCGCGTCTTGAACACAGGACCTTGTGACTGACTTAGAGCTGCTAAGCGAGCCACAGGTTAAAGCCAGGTAGGAGGTGGAGAGGTTTACAAAGGGAATCCCAGAGTTTAGGGCTTATGTGGCTGAAGGAGCCAATGGTGTAGCGATTAAAATCACGGATGTTCAGGACAGGTCGATAAGGTGGTGAAGATAATAATATATATAATAATAATAATTGCTTATTGTCACAAGTAGGCTTCAATGAAGTTACTGTGGAAAGCCCCTAGTCGCCACATTCTGGTGCCTGTTCGGGGAGGCTGTAAAAAGAACAAAGCACAGGAACAGGCCCTTCGGCCCTCCAAGCCTGTGCCAATCATGTGACCTATCTAGACCAACTGTCTATAGCGTCCTATACCCCTCTGTTCATGTGTCTATCCAGATAAGTCTATTTTAAAAATAAATTTGAGCACCCAATTCATTTTTTCCAATTAAGGGGCAATTTAGCGTGGCCAATCCACTACCCTGCACATCTTTGTGGGGGCGAAACCCACGCAAACACGGGGAGAATGTGCAAACTCCACACGGACAGTGACCCAGAGCCGGGATCGAACCTGGGACGTCGTTGCATGAGGCAACAGTGCTAACCCACTGCGTCACCGTGCTGCCTTATCCAGATAAGTCCTAAAGATCGCTAACGATCCGCCTCACCCACCTCACTTGGCAGTGCATTCCAGGCCACCACCACCCTCTGTGTAAAAAACTTCCCCCGCACATCTCCACTGAACCTCTCGGCTTCAACTTGTGCCCCTTGTAATTGTCATTTCCGCCACCGGGAAAAAGCCTCCAACTGTTCACCCTATCTCGACCCCTAATAATTTTATAAATTTCTATCAGGTCTCCCCTCAGCCTCCGCCTCTCTCGAGGGAGAACAATCCCAGTTTATTCAATCTCTCCTCATAGCTAATACCCTCCATACCAGGCAACATCCTGGTAAACCTTTTCTGTACCCTCTCCAAAGCCTCCACGTCCTCACATGAAATTCATGTGAAAAATATTGTACGGGAAGAGATGGAAACCGAGGCAAAGAATATAAATGTAGGGAGGTTATTTGAGGGGGCAGTGGGTAAACTGATTGTTCATTATTGCTTACAGAATAGTTACATTCCCCTTGCAAAGGGCTCCGAGAAAAATCAGCGGGTGTAACTTGAGGGGATTAAAGAAAGGACTTTGACAAATACAGATATGTTTAATGCCCAGGTTGTGACTGGTAATCACATCATGTACGTAGAAGCATAGAAATATAGAAAATAGAAGCAGGCGGAGGCCATTCGGCCCTTTGAACCTGCTCCACCATTCATTATGATCATGGCTGATCATCAAGTTCAATACCCTGATCCTGCCTCCCCCCATATCCCTTGATCCCTTTAGCCCCAAGAGCTATATCTAATTCCTTCTTGAAATTACACAATGTTTTCATCTCAACTACTTTCTGTGGTAGTGAATTCCACAGATTCACCTCTCTCTGGGTGAAGAGATTTCTCCTCACCTCAGTCCTAAAAGGTTTACCCCTTGTCCTCAAACTATGACCCCTAGTTCTGGACTCCCCCACCATCGGGAACATTCTTTCTGAATCTACC
Organism: Scyliorhinus torazame; assembly: GCF_047496885.1. NCBI lineage: Eukaryota > Metazoa > Chordata > Chondrichthyes > Carcharhiniformes > Scyliorhinidae > Scyliorhinus > Scyliorhinus torazame. Next base: position 334,424,043 of record NC_092710.1, on the reverse strand, counting down.
CTGTCTAATCCGGTTAGAATTTTACACGTTTTATGAGATCCCCTCTCACTCTTCTAAACTCCAATTAATATAATCCGAACCAATTTAGTCTCTCCTCATATGACAGTCCCGCCATCCCAGGAATCAGCCTGGTAAACCTTTGCTGCACTCCCTCCATAGCAACAACATCCTTCCTCAGATAAGGACATCAAAACTACACACATTACTCCAGGTGTGGCCTCACCAATGCTCGATACAATTGTAGTAAAACATCTCTATTCCTGTACTCAAATCCTCTCACTATGAAGGCCAACATGCCATTTTCCTTCTTTACTGCCTGCTGTACCTGCGCACTTACTCTCAGCGACTGATGCACCGAGGCTTCGCTGAGTGTCCACCTCGCAATTTACACTCATTCAAACAATAATCTGCCTTCCTATTTTTGCTACCAAAGCGGATAATCTCACATTTATATTGCATCTGCCATGCATGTGCCCACTCACTCAGCCTGTCCAAATCCCGCTGAAGCACCTCTGCATCCTCCTCACAGCTCACCCTCCCACCCAACTTTGTATCATCTGAAAATTTGGAGATAATACATTTAGTTCCCTCGTCCAAGTCATTAATATATAATGTGAACAGTTAGGGTCCTAGCACAGATCCCTGCGGTACCCCACTAGTCACTGCCTGCCAATCAGAAAAAGACCCATTTATTCCAACGTTTTGTTTCCTGTCTGCTAACCAGCTTTCTATCCAGCTCAAAACACTACCCACAATCCCATGTGCTTTAACTTTACATAGCAATCTGCTGTGTGAGACCTTGTCGAAAGCCTAGTTACATCTTCAAATAATTCGAGTCAATTTGTGAAGCATGATTTCCCTTTTGGAAATCCATGCTGACTTTGTCTGATTACACCACTGCTTTCCAAATGCTGTGCTGTGAAATCCTTGGTAATGGACTCCAGTAACCTCCCTGGTACTGACATTAGATAATGGATTCCAGTAACCTCCTGGTACTGCTTCTCGGAACGTCCGGCACATTATTCATGTCTTCCTTTGTCCACTGGTCTATAGTTCCCCGTTTTCTCTCGACCTCCCTTTTGAATAGCAGGGTTACATTCGCTACCCTCCAATCTGTCAGAACCATTCCAGAGTCCAAAGAATTTTGGAAAATGACACCAATGGATCTACTATTTCTAGGGCCACTTCCTTAAATACTCTGCGCTGCAGATTATCAGGCCCTGGAGATTTGTCTGCCTTCAATCCCATTAATTTCCGACAAACCATTTCTTTACTATTACTAATTTCCTTCAGCTCCTCACCAAAACCTGTGCTTCTCGGAACGTCCGGCACTGTCTTCCTTTGTCCAGACCAGAGCAGGAAGAACGACTTGTAGCTTTATGTAGCTCCTTCCACAAGCTCACAGTCAATGACATACTTTACCATGTGTGATCACCGCTGTAGTGTAGGGAAATATGGTAGCCAATGTAGCACAGCAAGATCCCACAAAGCATAATGGATGCCTGACCAAGTTATCTGGGCTCCTTTTAAGCGATGTTGTTTGAAGAATAAATTTTGGCCCTGGGATCTTTTACACACACCCAAGAGGCTGGGTGGGACCTCGGTTTGATGTCTTGTTCGAAAAACAGCACTTCTGACAATGCAGCACTCCCTCAGTGCTGGTCCTGGAGTGCCAGCCTGGATTCTACCCTTGGGAGTAGGGTGTGAATATCCTATTCTTTCATTGTCATTGAAACAGGGCCCAGCTGTATGCTAATAATCAAGGCAGGGTTTGGATTCACTGAGGTCACCAGAAGCTGACATTTTGGACTTCTTAGTCACAGATAGGAGACATTCTGACCTCCCCTGCCTTAAATGTCATCTTGGCCACAATAGACCATGAAAACGTCCCCCACCCCGGCCGTTAACCTCTGTTCCTGTCCCTCTACCTCCTTCCCTCTCTGCCCAATCCCACCACCAACACCTTGTGGCATTTCAGCTTAAATGCAAACGGGAACACAGTAATCCTTGATGCCTTGTGAAACGTGGGTGGCTCACTGTGAATGAAAAGTATCAAGGCTCATGCAACTGTGCAACAGGAAGACCAACTCTGTTAAGAATCTCACAGGGGGAAAGCCCCATAATGGGAATTCTTGCCCTGTGTTACAGAAATCCAGTAAGCGTCGATTATCAATAAACCATGATGTGGAGATGCCAGCATTGGGCTGGGGTGAGCACAGTAAGACGGCTTACAACATCAGGTTAAAGTCCAACAGGTTTATTTTGAATCACTAGCTTTCAGAGCGCTGCTCCTTCCTCAGGTGAATGAAGAGGTAGGTTCCAGAAACATTTATATAGACTTGCATCTTTGACTTTGTCTGTATAAATGTTTCTGGAATCTAACTCTTCATTCACCTCAGGAAGGAGCAGTGCTCCGAAAGCTAGTGATTTGAAACAAACCTGTTGGACTTTAACCTGGTGTTGTAGGACGTCTTACTGTGGTCAATAAAGCAAAGAGCCATTTTTGTTTTTGGGCCTTCAGGAAGTGTGCAGCACATAATCAGGCCATTCGTCGCAACCAGCTCATGCTGGTGTCCACGCTCCACACAAGCCTTCTCCTGTCTCTCTCTACCTGACCCGAGCAGCATTAGCTCTGATTCCAATTCTCCCTCATGTCCTCATCCAACTTCCTCTTGAACTGCCTCAACTGCTTCATGTGGGAGTGAGTTCCACATTCTAACTACACTCTGGTAGAGAAGTGACTCTCAATTCCTTATTGGATTTATTAGTCATTATCTTGTATGTCCGTCCCCAATTGCCTTGAACTGAGTGGCTATTTCAGCAGGCGTGTAAGAGAAACCACATTGCTGTGGGTCTGGAGTCACATGTAGGCCAGACCAGGGAAGGATGGCAGATTTCCTTCCCTAAAGGGTATGAGTACCCTCTGGTTCTGGTCTTCATCTCCAGTGGAAACAACTTCTCCATGATTACACATTCAAACCCCATCAAAACCCCATCTTTCCTTTGGTTCTAGGAGGCCTCCTATTGGCACTCTAACTTTGAGATTCTGCCAGCTGACACCGTTAATGGGCCCTCTGGTGACTAATTGGCCAGTTTGCTCCAGATGCAGTAGGGGGACACCCATTTGAGCCCAACAATGACCTCCTGACCCAGAACCCCAAATCTATTTTTCCAATCCTCCACGGGATGTTGTCATCACTGACAAGGCCATCATTTGTTGCTCTATACCCATCCTGTCCATTTGTTTGTCAAGATGCCTTTTGAACACCGTTAATGTATCTGCTTCCACAACCTCCCCTGGCAACGTGATCCAGGTACTCACCACCCTCTGTGTAAAAAACCTGCCTCGCACATCTCCTCTAAACTTTGCCCCCTGGAGACTGACCCCTCTACCCTGGGAAAGAGTGCCTGCTCATCCATTCTATCCATGCCCCTCAATCTTGTAGACCTCTATCAGGTTGCCCCTCAATCTTGCAGACCTCTATCAGGTCGCCCTTCAACCTCCGTCGTTCTAATGAAAACAATCCGAGTCTATTCAGCCTCTCCGCATAGCTAACACTCTCCAGACCAGGCAACATCCTGGTAAACCTCCTCTGCACCCTCTCCAAAGCCCCCACATCCTTCTGGTAGTGTGGCGACCAGAATTGTGGGCAATATTCCAAGTGCGGCCGTACCAGGGTTCTATACAACTGTAGCATGACTTGACAGTTTTTATACTCGATCCCCCACCGAATAAACACAAACATTCCGTATGCTTTCTTGACTACCGTGTCCACTTATGTTGCCACTTTCAAAAGATGTGTGGACATGCACGCCCAGGTCTCTCTGACTCTCTATATTCCTAAGAGTTTTGCCATTTACGGTATATTTCCCCTCTATTTGTTTAGGCCTACCAAAATGCATTACCTCACATTTGTCGGGATTAAACTGCATTTGCCATTTCTCTGCCCAAGTCTCCAACCTATCTATGTCCTGCTGTATCCTCTGACAATCCTCAATGCTGTCTGCCACTCCACCAACCTTGGTGTCATCCACAAAGGTAGTCAAGAAATCATACGGAATGCTTGCCTTCGTTGGACGGGGTATCGAGTATAAAAACTGTCAAGTCATGCTACAGTTGTATAGAACCCTGGTGCGGCCGCACTTGGAATATTGCGCACAATTCTAGTCGCCACACTACCAGAAGGATGTGGAGGCTTTGGAGAGGATGCAGAGAAGGTTTTCCAGGATGTTGCCTCTACAGGCTGCACTCCACACCATGTGCACCAGCTTACTTCTGACCTTTGTATTGTGGGCCAGGGCTGAGGCTGAAGCTGAGGGGCAGGCCTGCCACCCAGAGCTGAGGCTGAGCGCTGGGGCGACAGTCAGGACTGGAGTGGCCTGACGCCCAGGACTAAGACAGAGAATTGGGCATGACAGCCTGGACTGGGATGGAGGGCAAGGCCTTAAGCTCAGGTGTGGGGCTGGCCCGAGAGCCAAGGCTGAGGCTGAGATCCAGGCCTGAGGGCCAGCTGATGGCGCTGATGCTAAGAGCCTACCTGAGGGCCAGGACTAACTGAGATCCAGGCTCAAGGACCAGGGCTGGGATCGGCGGCTAGGCCCAAATGCCAGGTTTGGATCTGGGGACTAGGCCCGATAGTCAGGGTTGAGGCTGAGGGCTGGGCTCGAAGGCCAGAGCTGAGGCTGAGCCCTGAAGGACAGTAATGGGGCTGGGGGTGCCCGAGTGTCAGGGATGGGGCTGGAGGCGAAGGCACTGCTGCTGGGGGCTGAGGTAGAGGGCCACGGCTGAGGATTGGTGCACGGCAGATAGGAAAATAATGCCCATAAGGTCAGTATGTTTCTTCACCACACTTAGATAAAAGAACATAAAAACAAACGGTGAACACTATGGTGCAAGGGAGAGCGGAGCAAAATAAAGTCACTGAGTTTGGGCTCGGTAGTCAGGAGATTACAGCTGACGATAATGTGTTTTTTTTTAAATGCGACTTTTAAATAATGTGGTTTGGACAGAAAAAAAATGTGAGAGTTTTCTGGCAGCCCTACTTGGAAAGTGAACTTTAGTCACGCAGGCCCCTGACCCAGATAACTCGGTTTCCCTTCATAGTTTAAAAACATCTTGACATCTGAGGAGTTGATAGAGAACATTAATCAGATGAAGGAAGGACCTTTTATCAGCCTTGTTATTGTAGTAAACAATCAGGAAGCCAGCGGAACAGTCAGGTGGCTTCTCCAGATAGCACAGCGAAGGCTCCGATAACAGACAGTGTTTGAGGCCCACAGTTATTTGCAGCAGATGTTAAAATGACAGCTCCTTTCTTTCCGATCAATTGCATTTTTCTTCTTCATTTTCCCCAGTTTGACTTCTTCTTTCCCTTCCTCTCTCCTCTCATCCCTTCCTCACCCTCTCTCTTCCTTTACCTCTTTGTCCCTCTCCTCCTTTCCCCTCTTCTCTCCTCCACTCTCTCTCCTCCTCCCCTCCCTCCTCCCCCCCCCCCCCCCCCAACCACTCACTCCTTCCTCCTTCCCTTCCCTCTCCTTCACCCCTCTCCCTATGTGGTAGGCTATATTAGGGGTATCGCGGTACCTAGGTGGGATGTACCTTATACTGTAGTATGAGTGGTGGAACCTGCCTGCTGGTTCCGCCCAGCAGGCGTAGCATAAGAGTCTGTGTTTCACCCACAGCAGTCATTCTGTACCAGAGCTGCTGGGGTAACTACTTGTTCATTAAAACCTTCAATTGGACTACAATCTCGCTTCAGTAGTGATTGATCGTGCATCACTCCACTCCACTCCTTCTTCCTTCTTCCTTCCCTCCCCTCTCCTACACTCCCTCTTCCGTCCCACCCCTCTCCTACACTCCCTCTTCCGTCCCTCCCCTCTCCTACGGGCCGTCATCTCTGAAGGAGGACCTCCTTCCTTCCGCGGCCCCGCAAGATCCGTCCGCCATCTTCTTGCGGGGCGGACTCAGAGAGGACGCCAACCCGCGCATGCGCCGGCCGCATCATCTATGCGGCGCCACCTTTACGCGGCGACAAGGCCTGGCGCATGTAGTTGACGCGGCCCCGATCCTAGCCCACTGTCGGGGCCTGAATCGGTCGGGATCGGGGCCGTTTCGCGCCGTCGTGAACCTCAACGCCGTTCACGATGGCGTGCGCACTTTGGCCCGGGAGTGGAGAATCCCGCCCTAGGTGTGAGGTTAAATTTCATGTTGTTCAGACACCCGAGGGAGGGGAGCCGCCCTTCCCCGAGTTCAGACACTCGAGGGAGGGGAGCCACACTTCCTGGGGTTCAGACATGCGAGGGAGGGGGGCCGCATTTCCTGGGGTTCAGACACTCGAGGGAGGGGAGCCACACTTCCTGGGGTTCAGACACTCGAGGTAGGAGGGTTGCATTCAAGGGAAATTAACCAAATATTTATATAAAGTTTCTGAGAAATTTGGCCCTTGATGCTCCAATAACTTACAGGCACCGGGGGCGAAATTCTCCGGTATCGGCGCGATGTCCGCCGACTGGTGCCCAAAATGGCACAAATCAGTCGGGCATCGCGCCACCCCAAAAGTGCGGAATGCTCCGCATCTTGGGGGGCCGAGCCCCAACCTTAAGGGGCTAGGCCCGAGCTGGACCAATTTCCGCCCCGCCAGCTGGCGGGAAAGGCCTTTGGTGCCCCGCCAGCTGGCGCGGAAATGACATCTCCGGGCGGCGCATGCGCGGGAGCGTTAGCGGCCGCTGACGGCATTCCCGCGCATGCGCAGTGGAGGGAGTCTCTTCTGCCTCCGCCATGGTGGAGACCGTGGCGAAGGCAGAAGGGAAAGAGTGCCCCCACGGCACAGGCCCGCCCGCGGATCGGTGGGCCCCGATCGCGGGCCAGGCCACCGTGGGGGCACCCCCCGGGGCCAGATCGCCCCGCGCCCCCCCCAGGACCCCGGAGCCCGCCCGCGCCGCCTTGTCCCGCCGGTAAGGTAGGTGGTTTAATCTACGCCGGCGGGACAGGCATTTTAGCGGCGGGACTTCGGCCCATCCGGGCCGGAGAATCGCGGGGTTGGGGGCCCCGCCAACCGGCGCGGCGCAATTCCCGCCCCGCCGAATATCCGGTGCCGGAGAATTCGGCAACCAGTGGGGGCGGGATTCACGCCAGCCCCCGGCGATTCTCCGACCCAGCGGGGGGTCGGAGAATCTCGCCCCAGGTTTGTAATTGAAAAAAAACAGCCATTTATGTAGAACAACAGTGATAAGGTATGCAATAATTATACTAGAATAACGGGCAGCTAATCTACTACAGCGCCCCTTTTACCATCCCACTAAACCCACCAAGGCACACACACGTTGGAGTGGGGGAATAAAGAGGATTAAGGTAAGATGGAAGATGAGTGCCCTTGCTTGGATGTTGAAGTTGCTTCTTCAAATGACTGTCCTTCCAGGACACTAACAAGGATCTTCTGGCTGGAACATTCAGTCCAAATCCCCAGACTGTGGGATTCCCTCTGGGGAGGGACTTTCACTTTTATTAACCTGCACCTTCACTCAGAAGATCTACCTCAGGGCTGTGTAATTGTAATTTGTTTCCAACTCGCTTTATTGAGGAAAAACAGAGCTCCCCTCACAAGTTATTAAAGAGGATTCTTTAAACAACCGGCTCTGCCTGCAGATGTTGTTGGGCTGAACTTTCTTGCATTTCAATCTGACTGTAGAGAGAGAAATGTCTTTACTTTTAACCTTTAGCCACAGTCCATCAGGTAAGAGAGAGAGAGATCAGGGCTGTGGCCTTCCAGCTTCTTGATCAAACCGCAACTAAAAACGGTCAGCGGCAATCAGCATAGACTATCAGCCAAGGGTCCAGCAAAGTAAACAGCTCATTGGATGACAGCCAAGTCCATCAAGACGAGTCACCACCGATGCCAACACATCTTGCTGGATCCTTTTTTTCTAAACTAAAGGTGAAGTCCATGTTAAAGCTGTAGGTCCCAGCAATTGTCCAGGTACAAAAATTATAAAAGCAAAATAAAATAAATGGAACACACAGGGAAAACAGGGTTTAAACAGGAGAGTGCTTCATGGGTAGCCGCACATCCAAGGGTTCAGGCACTCGTGGAAGGGAGCTGCATTTCCCGGGATTCAGACACTCGAGGGAGGGGGGCCGCACTTCCCCAGGTTCAGACACTCGAGGGAGGAGTCCGCACCTCCCCGGGTTCAGACACTCGAGGGAGGGGGGCCGCACTTCCCCGGGTTCAGACACTCGAGGGAGGGGGGCCGCACTTCCCCGGGTTCAGACACTCGAGGGAGGGGGGCCGCACTTCCCCGGGTTCAGACACTCGCGGGAGGGGGCCGCACTTCACCGGCCTCAGACACGCGAGGGAGGAGGGCCGCACTTCCTGGGGTTCAGACACTCGAGGGAGGGGGGCCGCACTTCCCTGGGGTTCAGACACTCGAGGGAGGGGAGCCGCACTTCCCCGATTTCAGACACTCGAGGGAGGGGGGCCGCACTTCCCCGGGTTCAGACACTCGAGGGAGGGGGGCCGCACTTCCCCGGGTTCAGACACTCGAGGGAGGGGGGCCGCACTTCCCCGGGTTCAGACACTCGAGGGAGGCGACCGGACTTCCCCAGGTTCAGACACTCGAGGGAGGGGGGCCGCACTTCCCCGGGTTCAGACACGCGAGGGAGGGGGGCCGCACTTCCCCGGGTTCAGATACTCGAGGGAGGGGGGCCGCACTTCCCCGAGTTCAGACACGCGAGGGAGGGGGGCCGCACTTCCCCGGGTTCAGACACGCGAGGGAGGGGGGGCCGCACTTCCCCGGGTTCAGACACTCGAGGGAGGGGGGGCCGCACTTCCCCGGGTTCAGACACTCGAGGGAGGGGGGGCCGCACTTCCCCGGGTTCAGACACTCGAGGGAGGGGGGGCCGCACTTCCCCGGGTTCAGACACTCGAGGGAGGGGGGCCGCACTTCCCCAGGTTCAGACACGCGAGGGAGGGGGGGCCGCACTTCACCGGCCTCAGACACTCGAGGGAGGGGGGCCGCACTGCCTGGGGTTCAGACACTCGAGGGAGGGGGGCCGCACTTCCCCGGCCTCAGACATGCGAGGGAGGGGGGGCGGCACTTCCCCAGGTTCAGACACTCGAGGGAGGGGGGCCGCACTTCCCCGGGTTCAGACACTCGAGGGAGGGGGGCCGCACTTCCCCGAGTTCAGACACGCGAGGGAGGGGGGCCGCACTTCCCCGGGTTCAGACACGCGAGGGAGGGGGGGCCGCACTTCCCCGGGTTCAGACACTCGAGGGAGGGGGGGCCGCACTTCCCCGGGTTCAGACACTCGAGGGAGGGGGGCCGCACTTCCCCGAGTTCAGACACTCGAGGGAGGGGGGCCGCACTTCCCCAGGTTCAGACACGCGAGGGAGGGGGGGCCGCACTTCACCGGCCTCAGACACTCGAGGGAGGGGGGCCGCACTTCCTGGGGTTCAGACACTCGAGGGAGGGGGGCCGCACTTCCCCGGCCTCAGACACGCGAGGGAGGGGGGGCCGCACTTCCCCAGGTTCAGACACTCGAGGGAGGGGGGCCGCACCTCCCCGGGTTCAGACACTCGAGGGAGGGGGGGCCGCACTTCTCCGGGTTCAGACACTCGAGGGAGGGGGGGCCGCACCTCCCCGGGTTCAGACACGCGAGGGAGGGGGGGCCGCACTTCCCCAGGTTCAGACATGCGAGGGAGGGGGGCCGCACTTCCCCGGGTTCAGACATGCGAGGGAGGGGGGCCGCACTTCCCCGGGTTCAGACACTCGAGGGAGGGGGGCCGCACTTCCCCAGGTTCAGACACTCGAGGGAGGGGGGCCGCACTTCCCCGAGTTCAGACACTCGAGGGAGGGGGGCCGCACTTCCCCGGGTTCAGACACTCGAGGGAGGGGGGCCGCACTTCCCCAGGTTCAGACACTCGAGGGAGGGGGGCCGCACTTCCCCGGGTTCAGACACTCGAGGGAGGGGGGCCGCACTTCCCCGGGTTCAGACACTCGAGGGAGGGGGGCCGCACTTCCTGGGGTTCAGACACTCGAGGGAGGGGGGCCGCACTTCCTGGGGTTCAGACACTCGAGGGAGGGGGGCCGCACTTCCTGGGGTTCAGATACTCGAGGGAGGGGGGGCCGCACTTCCCCAGGTTCAGACACGCGAGGGAGGGGGGCCGCACTTCCCCGGGTTCAGACACGCGAGGGAGGGGGGCCGCACTTCCCCGGGTTCAGACACGCGAGGGAGGGGGGCCGCACTTCCTGGGGTTCAGACACTCGAGGGAGGGGGGCCGCACTTCCCCGGGTTCAGACACTCGAGGGAGGGGGGGCCGCACTTCCCCGGGTTCAGACACTCGAGGGAGGGGGGCCGCACTTCCCCGGGTTCAGACATGCGAGGGAGGGGGGCCGCACTTCCTGGGATTCAGACACGCGAGGGAGGGGGGCCGCACTTCCCCGGGTTCAGACACGCGAGGGAGGGGGGCCGCACTTCCTGGGGTTCAGACACTCGAGGGAGGGGGGCCGCACTTCCCCGGGTTCAGATACTCGAGGGAGGGGGGCCGCACTTCCCCGGCTCAGACACTCGAGAGTGGGGGGGCCGCACTTCCCCGGGTTCAGACACTCGAGGGAGGGGGGCCGCACTTCCCCGGGTTCAGACACGCGAGGGAGGGGGGGCCGCACTTCCTGGGATTCAGACACGCGAGGGAGGGGGGCCGCACTTCCCCGGGTTCAGACACGCGAGGGAGGGGGGCCGCACTTCCCCGGGTTCAGACACGCGAGGGAGGGGGGCCGCACTTCCTGGGATTCAGACACGCGAGGGAGGGGGGCCGCACTTCCTGGGATTCAGACACGCGAGGGAGGGGGGGCCGCACTTCCTGGGATTCAGACACGCGAGGGAGGGGGGCCGCACTTCCCCGGGTTCAGACACGCGAGGGAGGGGGGCCGCACTTCCTGGGATTCAGACACGCGAGGGAGGGGGGCCGCACTTCCCCGGGTTCAGACACGCGAGGGAGGGGGGCCGCACTTCCTGGGATTCAGACACGCGAGGGAGGGGGGCCGCACTTCCTGGGGTTCAGACACGCGAGGGAGGGGGGCCGCATTCGAGGGATGAGGTAGGACAGCTACAATGCGTATGTTTTGATAGGAGCTGTCTTTTCAAAAGGGCCCCTGATGAAATGAAATGAAAATCGCTTATTGTCACAAGTCGGCTTCAAATGAAGTTACTGTGAAAAGCCCCTAGTTGCCACATTCCGGCGCCTGTTCGGGGAGGCTGGTACGGGAATTGAACTGTGCTGCTGGCCTGCCTTGGTCTGCTTTAAAAGCCAGCGATTTAGCCCTGTGCTAAACCAGCCCCGTGGCTAAACCAGTCCCGTGGCTAAACCAGTCCCGTGGCTTTGTAGAAACTGGTGTGATTGTTTTAGATTAAAACAAAAGTACTGAGGGTGCAGGACATCTGAAATAAAAGCAGAAAATGCTGCTGGCTGAGAATTGTCCGCAGTTCATCTGACTCCATCTGACAAACAACATGCTGCAATTCCACCAGGAGCTGCCTCGAATGTACAGCAGGGAACAGGCCCTTCAGCCCAACCATCCATGCTGTTCCATTCAAGCCTTCTCCCAATCTCCTTCATCTCCCTAACATATCTTCCTATTTTTACTTCCTCAAATCTTTGTCTACCTTACCCTTAACTGCATCTGTACGATTCACCTCAACGACACCTTGTGGTCCTGAGTTGCACATTCTCACCACTCTCTGGGTAAAGAAGTCCGTCCTACATTTGGATTTATTAGTGACCAACTCTGATGGGTATAACATCAATAGGTAATGCCCCTGGAATCGCGTCTCCCCTTGCCTCTTCTGTAGTTTTTCAAGCTGCCTATTTTTAACACTTGACGGCAGTGATGACATTTTCAGACTGCTGTCACCAGTGAGAGTTCATGTGGAACACGTGTACCAAGCAACTCATCAAAACAAACAATGCGACCATGTTATTGACGGTCAGACGTGGGTTTGAACCAATGAGGTCACACTGAGAAGGACACAAAGTCCAACATAAGAATCAAGAACGGTTTATCACTGGGGCTGGTTTAGCACACTGGGCTAAATAGCTGGCTTGTAATGCAGAACAAGACAGCAGCGTGGGTTCAATTCCCGTGCTAGCCTCCCTGAACGGGTGCTGGAATGTGACGACTAGGGGCTTTTCACAGTAACTTCATTGAAGCCTACGTGTGACAATAAGTGATTATTATTATTATTACATCGTCCGTACATCCCAGTGATTGGCTGATTGAATCAAACAGTGTGTTCCTTTGATTGTTCAAAACAGGCAGAGTACAAGCCACACTCAACCAGCCCGTGCTGGCAAAACCCCAGACAAAATATCTACTGTTAGATGTGATTCCATGATTAGCAGCACTTGCTGAATAACACTGAGTGCGCTAATAACTCTTCTTCTTTGGCGATCACTCGCTAATGAGTATGCCCACATAAGAAACTCTGTGTTACTTGTCACGGGTTCAGTGGGTTCTTGTGTGGCTGATGGGCCCGATCCTAGAGCCGCATTTCCGACCGTACCTCCAAGTAGGTCTCTTCTGAGCAAATGTCTCGCTGGCATTGACGTCGATGTTGCATTTCTTGAGTAAAGCCTTCAGAGTATCTTTAAAGCGCTTCCTTTGTCCTCCTCATGTTCGGGAGCCTTCCTGGAGCTGGGTGAATATTTGCTTTGACAGTCGGGACTCTGACATCCTAAGCACATGGCCGGCCCAGCGGAGTTAGTTTTGGATGATCATGGCCTCGATGTTGGTGCTCTTGGCTCCTTCATTGATGCAGATGTTAGTACTCCTGACCTCCCAGCTGATGCGGAGAATCCGTCTCAGGACAGCGATTATGGTACCTCTCCAGGACCCTGCGGTGCCGTCTGTACTTAGTCCAAGTTTCTGAGCTGTATAGAAGATGGGGAGGACGACTGCCTTGTACACGTGGACTACACCAGCAACCAATTTAAGGTAATCAGTTGAGCCTGTAATATGACTCATTACTTGCTATTTAAGTGGCACACGTTCTGACATAGGGACCCACTCTCTGCAAACAAAAAGAGTATGTTCAAGCCTTGTTCCCTTTTTAAATTAACCAGGAGCTTGGGAAGCCTAGAGTTCCCCATTGCTTTCACCATGGCAATGCCTGGGCCAATCAGAGTCGACTTACCAACCGATCAGCACCTTTTTCTCCAGTAGTATAAATTGTCATTTGATTATTTGAAATTTGGTATTGTATTTTTCCTGATGAGTGCAAAATGTGAAACTTTGGCAACATGTCTCTCTTTACAATAAATCAATTTCAGCGTCCCCAGACGGTGGTGCAGTGGTTAGCACTGCTGCCTCATGGTGCTAAGGACCTGTGTTCGATCCCGGCTCGGGTCACTGTATGTGCAGAGTCTGCACGTTCTCCCCGTGTCTGCGTGTCTCCCACAAGTCCCGAAAGATGTGCTGTTGGACATTCTGAATTCTCCCTCTGTGCACCCGAACAGGCACCAGAATGTGGTGACTAGGGGATTTTCACAGTAACTTTATTGCAGTGTTAATGTATGTCTACCTGTGACAATAATAAAGATTGTTATTAGTATTATTAAAAGATTTACCCCTTATCCTCAAACTATGACCACTCATTCTGGACTCCCCCACCATCAAGAACATTCTTTCTGAATTTACCCTGTCTAATCCGGTTAGAATTTTGTAAATTTCCATGGAATCCCCTCTCACTCTTGTAAACTCCAATGAATATAATCCTAACTGACTTAGCCTCTCCTAATATGACAGTCCCCCCATCCCAGGAATCAGCCTGGTAAACCTTCGCTGCACTGCCTCCATAGCAACAACATAACAACATCGGGCGGGATCCTCTCAGCCCGGGGCTGGGCTGGAGAATCCCCGTGATGCCCCCCCCGCCGATTCTCGGCCCGGGATGGGTCACGCGGCCGTCGCAAAAAACCCGAGTCCCGCCGCCACCATTCACACCTGCTCGCAACCGGTGGAAGGGTACAGGGGCGGCCTGTCGGGGGGTATCGACCCCAGTGGGGGCCTCCATTGTGGCCTGGCCCGCGATCGGGGCCCACTGATCGGCAGGCTGGCCTCTCGGGATTGGGGGCCTCCTTTCTTCCGCGCCGGCCCCTTTAGCCCTACGCCATGTTGCGTCGTGGCCGGCGTGGAGAAGGGAGCCACTGCGCATGCGCGGACCCTGCGGCCCCCAGTTGATGCCAGGATCAGCAGCTGGCGCGGCGTGCGCCGCTCCAGTCCCGTGCCAGAATTGTTGATCCTGTAGGGGCCAGAATTGCTGATCCTGAGGCGATGTTGACGCCGTCGGGAAACGCGACGGAGTTTCCGACGGCGTCAACACTTAGCCTCAGGATCACAGAATCCCACCCATCCTTCCTCATATAAGGGCACCATAGGGCACCTTCCTTTCACGCCATCACTGAGAGAGATCGGCGGCCTGTAGCACAAGTCGCCCTAGGCTGGGCATAGGGGAGGGGTGAGACCGAGGCAGGACTCTGGTGGGGGCGGGGGAACGGGAGACAAGGAGCAGAGTGAATGACGATCCGGCACCATATTTGAATGGCACCTAAGAGTTTGCAATGGGGCGGACACATCCTACCAACCGAGCCACGAGATTTAAAGTGCTTCTTGCTGATGCATAATCATTGAGCCGAGCAGCACAACCTCTTGCTTGTCCAGCGCGGCTTCCTATCCCTCGCAATTGCCAGACCCTTCACTGGCTGCTTACAGTTCCCTGTCTTTAACATATCAACAGGCTGAAGCAGCCTCACAGGAACCATATCAACAGTGAAACAAAATGGGCGTGATTTAACGGAAATATTTCTAAGTGTCATTTGGGGCAGGATTGGCAGGGGCGTTTTTCAATGGTCACATTGGCGAGATCGCGGTCCGCATTTAACGGCACTTAGTGTCCGCCCCATTGCAAACTCTTAGTGCCGGAAATGAGGCTCCATGAGCTTCTCGCCATTGCTGGCTGTCTCGCCGTCTGATCCGCCAGGCTCGTGCCTCAGCGCTAAGAAGCGGGAGCTGCTTTTAAACTCTCCCTCACCACTCACTCCCAGTCAACACACAAGCTTGGCAATGCCGAACGGGCCAGGCCGCTCGATGCTGTTGATGCCAAACGGGACATCCTGTCCCCCCGAGGGGGTCGGAGGACCAGCAGCAGGGTCCCCCATACCGCCTGGGAGGCAGTGGCAGTGGCTGGCAATTCGGGCTGCATGACCAGTGTCCAATGTGGGAAAAAGATCAACAACCAGGGCAGCACGGTAGCATAGTGGTTAGCACAATTGCTTCACAGCTCCAGGGTCCCAGGTTCGATTCCGGCTTGGGTCACTGTCTGTGCGGAGTCTGCACATCCTCCCCGTGTGTGCGTGGGTTTCCTCCGGGTGCTCCGGTTTCCTCCCACAGTCTAAAGATGTGCAGGTTAGGTGGATTGGCCATGATAAATTGCCCTTAGTGTTGGGTGGGATTACTGGGTTATGGGGATAGGGTGGAGGTGTTGACCTTGGGTAGGGTGCTCTTTCCAAGGGCCGGTGCAGACTCGATGGGCCGAATGGCCTCCTTCTGCACTGTAAATTCTGTAAATCTATGATGAAATGAAAAAATGAAAATCGCTTATTGTCACAAGTAGGCTTCAATGAAGTTACTGTGAAAAGCCCCTAGTCGCCACATTCCAGCACCTGTTCGGGGAGGCCGGTAGAGGAATTGAACCATGCTGCTGGCCTGCCTTGCTCTGCTTGCAAAGCCAGCGATTTAGCCCTGAGCTAAACAGCCCCTTTCTTCCTGATCTTCCATGATCTTCATGCTTGTTCCTCAGCACCCCTATGGTACACACCTGCGTGACCCCTTCATGTCCAGTGCCCACATGTGCAACCTGCCATTGACACCCCCCTTTCATCCATCAGGCACATGGCTCACGAAGCCCACTCTTTGTCCCCGCAGGAGAAGATTTCCCATAATAAGCAGGAAGGGGCCAAGATGGGGGGGGGGGCGAAATACCAGAGGTCCGAGGTCTCGCGCCCTATGAACAATGGGCCCTGGTAATCACAGGGTTGCCCGAGGACAGAGCAGTCACTTTCAGAGAGGTTGACACGAACTGCAGAGGTGTGGATTCACTGCCCCTTCACCCAGATGACCTGCCTCAAGTGAGTTGTCCATGTCAGGCAAAATGATCCTTCCCTCATACTGACCACATGTCTAATCTCTCGCAGGATCTCCATCTGATGGGGCCAGGCCACTCGGAGCCCCCCCCCCCCCCGGTCACTCGGAGTCCCCCCGCACCCCCCCCCCCCCCCCCACCCTATCCCACCAGCACCCAAGAGGCCACCTCGGAGGCAAGCTCCGAGGAGACCACCATTGTGATGTCACAGCTATTACCCCCACCTTCCACCAGTGCAGAGACACATATCTCGGCGGGCAACATTAGTGGTTAGACTTCTGGGGCACATTCTGGTGAGCACCACACAGTTGCTGATGCAAATCAGATAGAGGAACAGTCAGAGGTCTGCTGAATCCCAGGACTCAGCTGAGTCCCAGTCAGATGCCGAACGTCTGGACAAGATTATCCCAGAGCTGATGCAGCTGCTAGGTCATGGCCATGAGAGTCAGCAGGGGCTGTCAGCGATATTCCAGCGAGTGCACAGCCGACTGGAGGAGTCCCAAAGGCTACTGGCAGAGGAGATGATGTCGACAATGCGTGGCACTGAGGTCAACACTACTTGGAGTCGCAAGCCTGGAGCACGCGGCCAGCACCTTGAGATAGTGGTGTCCAAGGCAAGGCTCAGTCTGTGACGACCATGGCTGAGGGCCTCGACAACATGGCCCCGACGCTAAGGGACATGTCCCATACACAGATACATAGGAGATAGGAGCAGGAGGGGGCCTTTTGGCCCTTCGAGCCTGCTCCGCCATTCATCACAATCATGGCTGATCATCCACCTCAATAGCCTAATCCTGCTTTCTCCCCATAGCCCCGATCCCATTCGCCCCAAGTGCTATATCGAGCCACCTTTTGGATATATTCAATGTTTTAGTATCAACTACTTCCAGTGGCAATGAATTCCACAGGCTCACCACTCTTGGGGTGAAGAAATGTCTCCTTATCTCTGTCCGAAATAGTTTACCCTGGATCCTCAGACTGTGACCCTGGCTCTGGACACACCAACCATCACGAACATCTTCCCTGCATTTACCCCATGGCAGGTGGACATTGCCGAGGCACTGCAGAGCATGCCCCAGTCACTGAGGAGCAGTGCCAAGGTCATCGGCACCATGGTGCAGACAATGGGGAGGGACCAGGTCTGGCAGAGCCTGTGATGCAGAGGCCCCTGGAGCTCACTCCAGCTGCATCTCTGTCCCTTGGAGACCCCCAGGGCCCTTCGGGCACCGTCAAGGAGGAGGAAACACTGGGAACCACGCAGGGCCTGTCAACAAAGAGACAATGGCGGTTTCCAGTTCTTCAAAATCTCTCACTCTCTAAAGCAGCAGGCAGGACGGGGTGGCAGGGCGCAGGGGAGTTGGGGTAGGTGGGGGGTGCACGTCCGTGGGAGGGTCAGGGAATGGGGAGGGAGGAAGGAGGAAATGGGGAGGAAGAAAGGGAATGGGGGGGAAAGAAGGGAATGGGAGCGAAAGGAGGGGAATGTGGGGTTGTGTCCTGATGGATAAAGCCTGGGCCTATGAGATGTGGGCAAAGATTAGGACCTCCTTGGTCCTCCATGGGGGGGGGGGAAAGAAGGGAATGGGAGCGAAAGGAGGGGAATGTGGGGTGGTGTCCTGATGGATAAAGCCTGGGCCTATGAGATGTGGGCAAAGATTAGGACCTCCTTGGTCCTCCATGCATGCGGGACCCCTACTGCCACCTATCCTCCACCCTCCGGATCCTCCTTGGGCTCACCCACCATTCCCTCCTGGCCTGGCTCCTCCTCCGATGAGGCTGCATGTCCCTCCTCCTCCAGCATGCCGCCTCGCTGCTGTGCCAGGCTGTGGATGGCACAGCAGACCACCTCAAAGCGGGAGGCTGTCTGGGTGGGGGGTGACTTACCTGCACCACCAAAGCAGTCCATGCATTGGAACAGCATTCTCAGCAGTCTGATGCACCATTCAATAACAGCACAGGTAGCAACTTCAATCTCGTCATAACGGGTCTCAGTCTCCAGCCTCTGCACTGGCGCCATTAGCCAGGACCTCAGTGGGTACTCCTTAGCCCCCAAGTGCCAACCCATCATCCTGGGATGGTTCTTGAAGGTGCCAGGGATCTCAGAGTGTCCCAGGGTATAGCTGTCATGAATGGTCCCTGGGAAAGTGCATGATGCGGGGGCTGGTATTCCCACACAAGATGAACATTAAGGGTGTGGAATCCCTTCCTGTTAATGAAGGCATTCCCTGATGCCCCAGTGCGTGCAAGGCGACATCAATCACCCCCTGGATCTGGGGCATCTCAGCGATTAGAGAGAGAGGGGGATGTGGGATTGGAGGAGATTACAAAATAGGGAGGGATGTGGGACTGGAGGAGATTACAGGGATAGGGAGGGATGTGGGACTGGGGGAGATTACAGAGATAGGGAGGGATTTGGGATTGGAGGAGATTATAGAGATAGGGAGGGATGTGGGATGGAGGAGATTACAGAGATAGGGAGGGACGTGGGACTGGAGGAGATTACAGAGATAGGGAGGGATGTGGGACTGGAGGAGATTACAGAGATAGGGAGGGATCTGGGACTGGAGGAGATTACAGAGATAGGGAGGGAAGTGGGACTGGAGGAGATTACAGAGATAGGGAGGGATGTGGGGCTGGAGGAGATTACAGAGATAGGGAGGGATGGGGGGCTGGAGGAGATTACAGAGATAGGGAGGAATGTGGGGCTGGAGGAGCTTACACAGATAATAATAATAATCTTTATTGTCACAAGTAGGCTTACATTAACACTGCAATGAAGTTATTGTAATAAGCCCCGAGTCGCCACATTCCGGCGCTTGTTCGGGAACACTGAGGGAGAATTCAGAATGTCCAATTCACCTAACAAGCAGGTCTTTCAGGACTTGTGGGAGGAAACCGGAGCACCTGGAGGAAACCCACGCAGACACGGGGAGAACATGCAGACTCCGCACCAACAGTGACCCAAACCGGAAATCGAACCTGGGACCCTGGCGCTGTGAAGCAACAGTGCTAACCCCTGTGCTACCGTGCGGGTTATGGGTACTGGAGGGGATTACAGAGATCGAGAAGAGTATGGCCATTAGGAATTTGGACCATGTCATGGAAATTTAAAATAATTTTGTTTCTTTAACTTCGTCCAGTGCTTGATCGGAGATCACTCCCTTCCTCCATCTCACAGTCTCTCAGTGTGACATCGTATCTCTTATCCCTCTCTCCATTTTCTGACTCCAATACTGCAGTTCTGTCTGCCTCACAGTTTTCAATGCAGAGGCAGATTCCACACCCAGAACATTAATGAAATGAAAATGAAAATTGCTTATTGTCACGAGTAGGCTTCAATGAAGTTACTGTGAAAAGCCCCTAGTCGCCACATTCCGGCGCCTGCTCGGGGAGGCTGGTACGGGAACCTGCGGATGTTGCAGGACCCAGCGGGAATTCCTGGCAGTCGCCCGGTTTGTTTTTGTCTGAGCTTTGAAAGGCCTGTGGTACTTTTTGTGAGGACGAATCTGGGTCAGAGAGACACTGGGAAGGGATTAATAAGATGCCAAACATATTAGCAGCCAGACATTTGGACTGGTTGTCTGTAACCTTGGGAGTTTTAGCTGACACAGTAATTCTCAATGCAAACCTCTCCTGCTATCAAAAAAACTATTAATTCGATGACCAAAATATTCTATTTCTGGTCAAGTATGTCATCTGAAAGCGATGCCCAACAGGGTAGGGGCAATAAAAATAATAGGCGGGATTCTCCAGCCGCGTCCACCCGGTGACCAGAGAATCCCGCCCGAGATCAATGGAGTTCTCCATTGTAAGCGTCTCGCCCGTGGCGTTCTGACGGTGGGTGGGGCAGGAGAATCCAGACCAATGCTTCATGAAGACAGAAAAAGTGAATCTGGGGGGAGAAAATTGCAAAATTCCTTTCTGTCGTTCTAATGTGATCATCAATATACATTCGTCAATCTCCCACCTGTCAAGGTCAAAGTTTCCTTCAGGAATCTCCTCCCGGAATCTCCTCCAGCTCCCAATGTAACCTCAGAAAGAGAGGCCAGACTTCCCAAATTGGAGTATGTGTTCATGGTTGGCGACTAGATTAGGTTTTGGAATAAATGGGTCTTTTTCTGATTGGCAGGCAGTGACTAGTGGGGTACCGCAGGGATCTGTGCTAGGACCCCAGCCGTTCACATTATATATTAATGATTTGAAAGAGGGAACTAAATGTATTATCTCCAAATTTGCAGATGATACAAAGTTGGGTGAGAGGGTGAACTGTGGGGAGGATACAGAGATACTGTGACCAGTGGTGTTCCACAGGGATCAGTGCTGGGACCTTTGCTCTTTGTAGTATATATAAATGATTTGGAGGAAAATGTAACTGGTCTGATTAGTAAGTTTGCAGACGACACAAAGGTTGGTGGAATTGCGGATAGCGATGAGGACTGTCAGAGGATACAGCAGGATTTAGATTGTTTGGAGACTTGGGCGGAGAGATGGCAGATGGAGTTTAATCCGGACAAATGTGAGGTAATGCATTTTGGAAGGTCTAATGCAGGTAGGGAATATACAGTGAATAGTAGAACCCTCAAGAGTATTGAAAGTCAAAGAGATCTAGGAGTACAGATCCACAGGTCACTGAAAGGGGCAACACAGGTGGAGGAGGTAGTCAAGAAGGCATACGGCATGCTTGCCTTCATTGGCCGGGGCATTGAGTATAAGAATTGGCAAGTCATGTTGCAGCCGTATAGAACCTTAGTTAGGCCACACTTGGAGTATAGTGTTCAATTCTGGTCGCCACACTACCAGAAGGATGTGGAGGCTTTAGAAAGGGTGCAGAAGAGATTTACCAGAATGTTGCCTGGTATGGAGGGCCTTAGCTATGAGGAGCGGTTGAATAAACTCGGTTTGTTCTCACTGGAACGAAGGAGGTTGAGGGGCGACCTGATAGAGGTCTACAAAATTATGAGGGGCATAGACAGAGTGGATAGTCAGAGGCTTTTCCCCGGGGTAGAGGGGTCAATTACTAGGGGGCATAGGCTTAAGGTGAGACGGGTTTAAAGTAGATGTATGAGGCAAGTTTTTTACGCAGAGGGTAGTGGGTGCCTGGAACTCGCTACCGAAAGAGGTGGTGGAAGCAGGGACGATAGTGACATTTAAGGGGCATCTTGACAAATACATGAATAGGATGGGAATAGAGGGATACGGACCCAGGAAGTGGAGAAGATTGTAGTTTAGTCGGGCAGCATGGTCGGCACGGGCTTGGAGGGCCGAAGGGTCTGTTCCTGTGCTGTACATTTCTTTGTTCTATGTTCTTTGTACTTCGGCGGGATTTGGACAGGCTGAGTGAATGGGCAAATGCATGGCCGATGCAGTATAGTGGATACATGCGGGTTTATTAACTTTAGTAGCTAAAATAGGAAGGCAGATTATTATTTGAATGGATGTAAATTGAGAGAGGTGGATAGTCAACCAGACCTTGGTGGCCTCGTTCATCAGTCGCTGAGAGTAAGCGTGCAAGTACAGCAGGCAGTAAAAAAGGCAAATGGTATGTTGGCCTTCATAGCGAGAGGATTTGAGTACAGGAATAGAGATGTTTTACTGCAATTGTATAGGGCATTGGTGAGGCCACACCTGGAGTATTGTGTGTAGTTTTGGTGTCCTTGTCTGAGGGAGGATGTTGTTGCTATGGAGGGAGTGCAGCAAAGGTTTACCAGGCTGATTCCTGGGATGGCGGGACTGTCATATGAGGAGAGACTGAATCGGTTAAGGTTATATCCATTGGAGTTCAGAACAGTGAGGGGGGATTTCATAGAAATTTATAAAATTCTAACAGGATTAGACAGGGTAGATTCAGAAAGAATGTTCCCGATGGTTGGGGAGTCCAGAACTAGGGGCGAGATTCTCCGACCCCCCGCCGGGTCGGAAAATCGCCACGGGCTGGCGTGAATCCCGCCCCCGCCGGTTGCCGAATTCTCCGGTACCGGATATTCGGCGGGGGCGGGAATCGCGCCGCGCCGGTTGGCGGGGCCCCCCCCCCCGCGATTCTCCGGCCCGGACGGGCCGAAGTCCCGCCGCTAAAATGCCTGTCCCGCCGGCGTAGATTAAACCACCTACCTTACCGGCGGGACAAGGCGGCGCCGGCGGGCTCCGGGGTCCTGGGGAGGGGGGCGCGGGGCGATCTGGCCCCGGGGGGTGCCCCCACGGTGGCCTGGCCCGTGATCGGGGCCCACCGATCCACAGGTGGGCCTGTGCCGTGGGGGCACTCTTTCCCTTCCGCCTCCGCCACGGAGGCAGAAGAGACTCCCTCCAATGCGCATGTGCGGGAATGCCGTCAGCGGCCACTAACGCTCCCGCGCAAGCGCCGCCCGGAGATATCATTTCCGCGCCAGCTGGCGGGGCACCAAAGGCCTTTTCTGCCAGCTGGCGGGGCGGAAATTCGTCCGGCGTCGACCTAGCCCCTTAAGGTTGGGGCTCGGCCCCCAAAGATGCAGAGCATTCCGCACCTTTGGGGCGGCGCGATGCCCAACTGATTTGCGCCGTTTTGGGCGCCAGTCGGCGGACATCGCGCCGTTTCCGGAGAATTTCGCCCTAGAGATCATAGTTTGAGGATAAGGGGTAAACTTTTTAGGACTGAGGTGGAGATGCCGAAGTTGGAATAGGGTGGGCACAATAAGAAGTCTTACAACATCAGGATGAAGGAGCTTGATGCTTAGTCATGATCATAATGATTGGTGGAGCAGGTTCAAAGGGTCGAATAGCCTCCTCCTGCATCTATTTTCTATGTGTGTCTGGGTCTAATAACATCTGACCCCTGACAGCACATTCCCTTGGGCTGTCCTCCTATCTCTCTCTTGGCCTGTCTGTCACTCTTCACATCTACACACAGCTTCTCCATCGTAGCCCCCTTAAACAAACGACAACGACCTGATGCTAACCTTATGTGACCCCTGACTCCACCGCAAGGATCCTAGGCCTGTTGGAGGGCTGAGTTTTATCTAGCCAGGATTCTTTTTATTTATCAGGGAATGAGGTACTCTCACTCTGAGTGACTTCCTCAGCACTCAAACTCGCCCACTCCCCCCCCCCCCCAGCCCCCATGATCTTCAGCATTGCCTTAAAGGGACAGTAACACGACATAAAACAAAACTGGAGAGGGGAAGTGGCTGGTTCTTCATGGTGACCTTCCTCGGTGACTCATTTGTATTTGGATTTATTGTCACGTGTACCGAGATACAGTGAAAAGTATTGTTCTGCGTACAGTCCGGGCAGATCGTTCCATATAGGGAAAATATAGGACATACATAAATATACAATGTAAATACATAGACATCGAGTGAAGTATGCGGAGTGTAGTATTACTCAGTAGAGAAGATGCGTAGAGACATCAGTTCAGTCCATAAGAGGGTCATTCAGGAGTCTGGTGACAGCGGGGAAGAAGCTGTTTTTGAAACTGTTAGTGCGTGTTCTCAGACTTTTGTATCTCCTGCCCGATGGAAGAGATCAACCAACTCCACCTCAGCCCCGTCGATACAGGCAGGGGCGTGTACGACACTTCGCTTCCTGAAATCTCATTTGGCAAAGATGCCATTTGACTGATTGCATAGAGGTCAGCACAGGCCAGATTCAATTCCTGGTCAGTTAGCCGACCGGTGTGCTACACTGGAGCTCAGTGCTGCTGAGCTCAGGGTAAGGGAGTCCACTGGAATTCAAGTCTGGGTTCCAGCCTCTGTTGGTAGATGGCAGTGCTATCCAATTTGTTTTCCTGGTGTTATGATCCCAATTAGTGTTATAACTGGACAGGAAGATCCCAGAATGGAACCTTGGCTCAAAAGACCACAACTGTTACTTATTTCAATAAAACATGGAGGAAAAGTCACCACGTTGCTAATTAGTTTTAACAACAAAAACAGTTTAAACATGAAAATATTGGATTATAATACAATACTCCTTTACTCCCCCTTTAGTTTAACAATTACACAGATTTTAAGATTAACACATGTTACAAAGTAAGATACAACAGTCTCATTCCCAGACAAAGTCCCTTTTAAGCACACAGAATGACTGTGGTAAGAAACACTCCTCTCTGAACCCAAGTGAATGTCTGTGGATCTCTCTTCAGAATGTGTGGGGATGTACAAGCGCTGGGGGTTGATGGAGGGGAAGCCTTAGATCTGGACTAGCCGGGGTGGAGAGGGTGCATTGTGGGGAAATTGGTGAAAAGACTTGCAGTGGTATCCTCATCTCCATCTACACCTCCCGCTGCCTGGGGAAACCGGGCAGCATTATCAAAGACCCCTCCTGCATGGCTTACTCACTCTTCCAACTTCTTCCATCGGTCAGGAGATACAGAAGTCTGAGAACACGCACGAACAGACTCAAAAAATGCTTCTTCCCCGCTGTTACCGGGCTCCTAAACCACCTTTTTATGGACTAAGCTGATTAATACTACACCCTGTGTGTTTCACCCAGTGCCGGTGTCTATGTATTTACATTGTGGACCTTGCATTGCCCTATTATGTATTTTATTTTATTTTCACGTACTTAATGATCTGTTTGAGGGCAGCACAGTGGCGCAGTGGGTTAGCACTGCTGCCTCACAGCACCGAGGTCCCAGGTTCGATCCCGGCTCTGGGTCACTGTCCGTGTGGAGTTTGCACATTCTCCCCGTGTTTGCGTGGGTTTCACCCCCACAACACAAAGATGTGCAGGGTAGGTGGATTGGCCATGCTAAATTGCCCCTTAATTGGAAAAAATGAATTGGGTACTCTAAATGGGTTTTTTTCAATGATCTATTTGAGCTGCTCGCAGAAAAATACTTTTCACTGTACCTCGGTACACTTGACAAAAAACAAATCCAATACAATCAACAATACAGCAATGGGGCTCTTATTTTGAATGAAATAGGAGCCTCATTATTAATGTTATAGGACTCTGACTGGAGTAATAGGATCCACATTATTGATGCAATGTAAACGATTATGGGTTCAATTGTACTTTGAGACTGTTTTTAATGTAAGAGCATCCTGATTTTTCTTATAGGATCCTCATTATTAATGCAATGTAACCTAATAATTAATGTATTAACATCTTCATTATAAATGCAACAATTTGCTGATTAGTGAAGTAATAGGCAATGCAATTATTAATGCAATGGAAAGTGTGTAATTAATATAATTAGACTGTGATTATTCATATATTAATAAGGGCAAAATGAATAGAGGAAAGAAGGCCTTGCATTTATACAGGACCTTTCCCTACCACAGAGCACTTGATGTTGAGAATGGGTTAACAGACCTTTTAATTAAATACTAATTTGATGTCAGTTAACCAATAGAAGTCACTGATATATAAAGAGGTTACAGGTGGGACTATTTGTTGGTGAGAAATATTCTAATTGATTGAAGGAATCGCTGAGAAATATTTTTATTGTGTTGAAGGAATCGCAGAGAAATATTCTCATTGTGTTGAAGGAATCCCTGAGAAACATTCTTATTGTTTTGAAGGAATCCCTGAGAAACATTCTTATTGTATTGAAGGATTCCCTGAGAAACATTCTTATTGTATTGAAGTAATCAGTGAGAAACATTCTTATTGTATTGAAGTAATCAGTGAGAAACATTCTTATTGTGTTGAAGGATTCCCTGAGAAACATTCTTATTGTATTGAAGTAATCCCTGAGAAACATTCTTATTGTATTGAAGGATTCCCTGAGAAACATTCTTATTGTATTGAAGGAATCGTTGAGAAACATTCTTATTGTATTGATGGATTACCTGAGAAACATTCTTATTGTATTGAAGGATTCCCTGAGAAACATTCTTATTGTATTGAAGGAATCGTTGAGAAACATTCTCATTGTATTGATGGATTACCTGAGAAACATTCTTATTGTATTGATGGATTACCTGAGAAACATTCTTATTGTATTGAAGGAATCGCTGAGAAACATTCTTATTGTATTGAAGTAATCGCTGAGAAACATTCTTATTGTATTGAAGGATTCCATGAGAAACATTCTCATTGTATTGAAGGATTACCTGAGAAACATTCTCATTGTATTGAAGGAATCCCTGAGAAACATTCTTATTGTATTGAAGGATTACCTGAGAAACATTCTCATTGTATTGAAGGAATCGCTGAGAAACATTCTTATTGTATTGAAGGAATTGCTGAGAAATATACTTATTGTGTTGAAGGATTCCCTGAGAAACATTCTCATTGTATTGAAGGAATAGCTGAGAAACATTCTTTTTTATTGGAGGATTCCATGAGAAACATTCTTATTGTATTGAAGGAATTGCTGAAAAACATTCTTATTGTATTGAAGGATTCCTTGAGAAACATTCCCATTGTATTGAAGGAATCGCTGAGAAACATTCGCATTGTATTGAAGGATTACCTGAGAAACATTCTCATTGTGTTCAAGGAATCGCTGAGAAACATTCTCATTGTGTTGAAGGACTCCCTGAGAAACATTCTCATTGTATTGAAGGAATCCCTGAGAAACATTCTCATTGTGTTGAAGGAATCCCTGAGAAACATTCTCATTGTGTTGAAGGAATCCCTGAGAAATATTCTTATTTTGTTGAAGGAATCGTTGAGAAACGTTCTCATTGTACTGAAGGAATCGCTGAGAAACATTCTCATTGAATTGAAGGAATCGCTGAGAAACATTCTCATTGTATTGAAGGAATCGCTGAGACACATTCTCATTGTATTGAAGGAACCCCTGTGAAACATTCTTATTGTGTAGAAGGAACCTGTGAGAAACATTCTTATTGTGTTGAAGGATTACCTGAGAAACATTCTCATTGTGTTGACGGATTCACTGAGAAACATTCTTATTGTGTTGAAGGAATCCCTGAGAAACATTCTTATTGTTTTGAAGGAGTCCCTGAGAAATATTCTTATTGTATTGAACGATTCCCTGAGAAACATTCTTGTTGTAATGAAGGCATCGCTGAGAAACATTCATATTGTATTGATGGGTTACTTGAGAAACATTCTTATTGTATTGAAGGATTCCCTGAGAAACATTCTCATTGTATTGAAGGAATCGCTGAGAAACATTCTTATTGTATTGAAGGAATCGCTGATAAACATTCTTATTGTATTGAAGGAATCGCTGAGAAACATTCTTATTGTATTGAAGGATTCCCTGAGAAACATTCTCATTGTATTGATGGATTACCTGAGAAACATTCTCATTGTATTGAAGGAATCGCTGACAAACATTCTTATTGTATTGAAGGAATCGCTGAGAAACATTCTTAT
This sequence comes from Scyliorhinus torazame, assembly GCF_047496885.1. Lineage (NCBI taxonomy): Eukaryota > Metazoa > Chordata > Chondrichthyes > Carcharhiniformes > Scyliorhinidae > Scyliorhinus > Scyliorhinus torazame. The sequence goes on along the minus strand of NC_092710.1, from coordinate 334,396,586 downwards.
TGTGTTGAAGGATTCCCTGAGAAACATTCTTATTGTGTTGAAGGAATCGTTGAGAAACGTTCTCATTGTACTGAAGGAATCGCTGAGAAACATTCTCATTGAATTGAAGGAATCGCTGAGAAACATTCTCATTGTATTGAAGGAACCCCTGTGAAACATTCTTATTGTGTAGAAGGAACCTGTGAGAAACATTCTTATTGTGTTGAAGGATTACCTGAGAAACATTCTCATTGTGTTGACGGATTCACTGAGAAACATTCTTATTGTGTTGAAGGAATCCCTGAGAAACATTCTTATTGTGTTGAAGGAATCCCTGAGAAACATTCTTATTGTTTTGAAGGAGTCCCTGAGAAATATTCTTATTGTATTGAAGGAATCGCTGAGAAACATTCTTATTGTATTGAAGTAATCGCTGAGAAACATTCTTATTGTATTGAAGGATTCCATGAGAAACATTCTCATTGTATTGAAGGATTACCTGAGAAACATTCTCATTGTATTGAAGGAATCCCTGAGAAACATTCTTATTGTATTGAAGGATTACCTGAGAAACATTCTCATTGTATTGAAGGAATCGCTGAGAAACATTCTTATTGTATTGAAGGAATTGCTGAGAAATATACTTATTGTGTTGAAGGATTCCCTGAGAAACATTCTCATTGTATTGAAGGAATAGCTGAGAAACATTCTTTTTTATTGGAGGATTCCATGAGAAACATTCTTATTGTATTGAAGGAATTGCTGAAAAACATTCTTATTGTATTGAAGGATTCCTTGAGAAACATTCCCATTGTATTGAAGGAATCGCTGAGAAACATTCGCATTGTATTGAAGGATTACCTGAGAAACATTCTCATTGTGTTCAAGGAATCGCTGAGAAACATTCTCATTGTGTTGAAGGACTCCCTGAGAAACATTCTCATTGTATTGAAGGAATCCCTGAGAAACATTCTCATTGTGTTGAAGGAATCCCTGAGAAACATTCTCATTGTGTTGAAGGAATCCCTGAGAAATATTCTTATTGTGTTGAAGGAATCGTTGAGAAACGTTCTCATTGTACTGAAGGAATCGCTGAGAAACATTCTCATTGAATTGAAGGAATCGCTGAGAAACATTCTCATTGTATTGAAGGAATCGCTGAGACACATTCTCATTGTATTGAAGGAACCCCTGTGAAACATTCTTATTGTGTAGAAGGAACCTGTGAGAAACATTCTTATTGTGTTGAAGGATTACCTGAGAAACATTCTCATTGTGTTGACGGATTCACTGAGAAACATTCTTATTGTGTTGAAGGAATCCCTGAGAAACATTCTTATTGTTTTGAAGGAGTCCCTGAGAAATATTCTTATTGTATTGAACGATTCCCTGAGAAACATTCTTGTTGTAATGAAGGCATCGCTGAGAAACATTCATATTGTATTGATGGGTTACTTGAGAAACATTCTTATTGTATTGAAGGATTCCCTGAGAAACATTCTCATTGTATTGAAGGAATCGCTGAGAAACATTCTTATTGTATTGAAGGAATCGCTGATAAACATTCTTATTGTATTGAAGGAATCGCTGAGAAACATTCTTATTGTATTGAAGGATTCCCTGAGAAACATTCTCATTGTATTGATGGATTACCTGAGAAACATTCTCATTGTATTGAAGGAATCGCTGACAAACATTCTTATTGTATTGAAGGAATCGCTGAGAAACATTCTTATTGTGTTGAAGGATTCCCTGAGAAACATTCTTATTGTGTTGAAGGAATCGTTGAGAAACGTTCTCATTGTACTGAAGGAATCGCTGAGAAACATTCTCATTGAATTGAAGGAATCGCTGAGAAACATTCTCATTGTATTGAAGGAACCCCTGTGAAACATTCTTATTGTGTAGAAGGAACCTGTGAGAAACATTCTTATTGTGTTGAAGGATTACCTGAGAAACATTCTCATTGTGTTGACGGATTCACTGAGAAACATTCTTATTGTGTTGAAGGAATCCCTGAGAAACATTCTTATTGTGTTGAAGGAATCCCTGAGAAACATTCTTATTGTTTTGAAGGAGTCCCTGAGAAATATTCTTATTGTATTGAACGATTCCCTGAGAAACATTCTTGTTGTAATGAAGGCATCGCTGAGAAACATTCATATTGTATTGATGGGTTACTTGAGAAACATTCTTATTGTATTGAAGGATTCCCTGAGAAACATTCTCATTGTATTGAAGGAATCGCTGAGAAACATTCTTATTGTATTGAAGGAATCGCTGATAAACATTCTTATTGTATTGAAGGAATCGCTGAGAAACATTCTTATTGTATTGAAGGATTCCCTGAGAAACATTCTCATTGTATTGATGGATTACCTGAGAAACATTCTCATTGTATTGAAGGAATCGCTGACAAACATTCTTATTGTATTGAAGGAATCGCTGAGAAACATTCTTATTGTATTGAAGGATTCCCTGAGAAACATTCTTATTGTATTGAAGGAATCGTTGAGAAACATTCTTATTGTAATGATGGATTACCTGAGAAACATTCTTATTGTATTGAAGGAATCGTTGAGAAACATTCTTATTGTGTTGAAGGAATCGCTGAGAACCATTCTCATTGTATTGAAGGAATCGCTGAGAAACATTCTTATTGTATTGAAGTAATCCCTGAGAAACATTCTTATTGTATTGAAGGATTCCCTGAGAAACATTCTCATTGTATTGAAGGATTACCTGAGAAACATTCTCATTGTATTGAAGGAATCCCTGAGAAACATTCTTATTGTATTGAAGGAATCCCTGAGAAACATTCTCATTGTATTGAAGGAACTCCTGAGAAACATTCTCATTGTGTTGAAGGATTCCCTGAGAAACATTCTCATTGTGTTCAAGGAATCCCTGAGAAACATTCTCATTGTGTTCAAGGAACCCCTGAGAAACATTCTTATTGTGTTGAAGGAATCGCTGAGAAACATTCTCATTGTGTTGAAGGAATCCCTGAGAAATATTCTTATTGTGTTGAAGGAATCGCTGAGAAACGTTCTCATTGTACTGAAGGAATTCCTGAGAAACAGTCTCATTGAATTGAAGGAATCGCTGAGAAACATTCTCATTGTATTGAAGGAACCCCTGTGAAACATTCTTATTGTGTAGAAGGAACCTGTGAGAAACATTCTTATTGTGTTGAAGGATTACCTGAGAAACATTCTTATTGTATTGAAGGAATTGCTGAGAAACATTCTTATTTTATTGAAGGATTCCCTGAGAAACATTCTTATTGTATTGAAGGAATCCCTGAGAAACATTCTTATTGTATTGAAGGATTCCATGAGAAACATTCTCATTGTGTTGAAGGAATCCCTGAGAAACATTCTTATTATATTGAAGGATTACCTGAGAAACAATCTCATTGTATTGAAGGATTACCTGAGAAACATTCTCATTGTATTGAAGGAATCCCTGAGAAACATTCTTATTGTATTGAAGGATTCCCTGAGAAATATTCTTATTGTATTGAAGGAATTGCTGAGAAACATTCTTATTGTATTGAAGGAATCGCTGAGAAACATTCTGATTGTATTGAAGGATTCCATGAGAAACATTCTCATTGTATTGAAGGATTACCTGAGAAACATTCTCATTGTATTGAAGGAATCCCTGAGAAACATTCTTATTATATTGAAGGATTACCTGAGAAACAATCTCATTGTATTGAAGGATTACCTGAGAAACATTCTCATTGTATTGAAGGAATCCCTGAGAAACATTCTTATTGTATTGAAGGATTCCCTGAGAAATATTCTTATTGTATTGAAGGAATTGCTGAGAAACATTCTTATTGTATTGAAGGAATCGCTGAGAAACATTCTGATTGTATTGAAGGATTCCATGAGAAACATTCTCATTGTATTGAAGGATTACCTGAGAAACATTCTCATTGTATTGAAGGAATCCCTGAGAAACATTCTTATTATATTGAAGGATTACCTGAGAAACAATCTCATTGTATTGAAGTAATCGCTGAGAAACATTCTTATTGTATTGAAGGATTCCATGAGAAACATTCTCATTGTATTGAAGGATTACCTGAGAAACATTCTCATTGTATTGAAGGAATCCCTGAGAAACATTCTTATTAGATTGAAGGATTACCTGAGAAACATTCTTATTGTATTGAAGTAATCCCTGAGAAACATTCTTATTGTATTGAAGGATTCCATGAGAAACATTCTCATTGTATTGAAGGATTACCTGAGAAACATTCTCATTGTATTGAAGGAATCCCTGAGAAACATTCTTATTGTATTGAAGGATTACATGAGAAACATTCTTATTGTATTGAAGGAATTGCTGAGAAATATACTTATTGTGTTGAAGGATTCCCTGAGAAACATTCTCATTGTATTGAAGGAATAGCTGAGAAACATTCTTTTTTATTGAAAGATTCCATGAGAAACATTCTTATTGTATTGAAGGAATTGCTGAAAAACATTCTTATTGTATTGAAGGATTCCTTGAGAAACATTCTCATTGTATTGAAGGAATCGCTGAGAAACAATCTTATTGTATTGAAGGAATCCCTGAGAAACATTCGCATTGTATTGAAGGATTACCTGAGAAACATTCTCATTGTGCTGAAGGAATCGCTGAGAAACATTCTCATTGTATTGAAGGAGTCCCTGAAAAACATTCTCATTGTGTTCAAGGAATCGCTGAGAAACATTCTCATTGTATTGAAGGAATCCCTGAGAAACATTCTCATTGTGTTGAACGAATCCCTGAGAAACATTCTCATTGTGTTCAAGGAACCCCTGAGAAACATTCTTATTGTGTTGAAGGAATCGCTGAGAAACATTCTCATTGTGTTGAAGGAATCCCTGAGAAATATTCTTATTGTGTTGAAGGAATCGCTGAGAAACGTTCTCATTGTACTGAAGGAATCGCTGAGAAACATTCTCATTGTATTGAAGGAACCCCTGTGAAACATTCTTATTGTGTAGAAGGAACCTGTGAGAAACATTCTTATTGTGTTGAAGGATTACCTGAGAAACATTCTTATTGTTTTGAAGGAGTCCCTGAGAAATATTCTTATTGTGTTGAAGGAATCCCTGAGAAACATTCTTATTGTTTTGAAGGAGTCCCTGAGAAATATTCTTACTGTATTGAAGGATTCCCTGAGAAACATTCTTGTTTTAATGAAGGCATCGCTGAGAAACATTCATATTGTATTGATGGGTTACCTGAGAAACATTCTTATTGTATTGATGGATTACCTGAGAAACATTCTTATTGTATTGAAGGAATCGCTGATAAACATTCTTATTGTATTGAAGTAATCCCTGAGAAACATTCTTATTGTATTGAAGGATTCCCTGAGAAACATTCTTATTGTATTGAAGGAATTGCTGAGAAACATTCTTATTTTATTGAAGGATTCCCTGAGAAACATTCTCATTGTATTGAAGGAATCGCTGAGAAACATTCTTATTGTAGTGAACGATTCCCTGAGAAACATTCTTATTGTATTGAAGGATTCCCTGAGAAACATACTTATTGTATTGAAGGATTCCCTGAGAAACATTCTTATTGTATTGAAGTTATCAGTGATAAACATTCTTATTGTATTGAAGGATTCCCTGAGAAACATTCTTATTGTATTGAAGGAATTGCTGAAAAACATTCTTATTGTATTGAAGGATTCCCTGAGAAACATACTTATTGTATTGAAGGATTCCCTGAGAAACATTCTTATTGTATTGAAGTTATCAGTGATAAACATTCTTATTGTATTGAAGGATTCCCTGAGAAACATTCTTATTGTATTGAAGGAATTGCTGAAAAACATTCTTATTGTATTGAAGGATTCCCTGAGAAACATGCTTATTGTATTGAAGGCATCGCTGAGAAACATTCTTATTGTATTGATGGATTACCTGAGAACCATTCTTATTGTATTGATGGATTACCTGAGAAACATTCTCATTGTATTGAAGGAATCGCTGAGAAACATTCTTATTGTATTGAAGGAATCGTTGAGAAACATTCTCAATGTATCGAAGGATTACCTGAGAAACATTCTCATTGTGGTGAAGGAATCGCTGAGAATCATTCTCATTGTATTGAAGGAATCGCTGAGAAACATTCTTATTGTATTGAAGGAATTGCTGAGAAACATTCTTATTGTATTGATGGATTACCTGAGAAACATTCTTATTGTATTGATGGATTACCTGAGAAACATTCTTATTGTATTGAAGGAATTGCTGAGAAACATTCTTATTGTATTGAAGGAATCGCTGAGAAACATTCTTATTGTATTGAAGGATTCCATGAGAAACATTCTCATTGTATTGAAGGATTACCTGAGAAACATTCTCATTGTATTGAAGGAATCCCTGAGAAACATTCTTATTATATTGAAGGATTACCTGAGAAACATTCTCATTGTATTGAAGGAATCGCTGAGAAACATTCTTATTGTATTGCAGTAATCCCTGAGAAACATTCTTATTGTATTGAAGGATTACATGAGAAACATTCTCATTGTATTGAAGGAATCGCTGAGAAACATTCTTATTGTATTGAAGGATTCCATGAGAAACATTCTCATTGTATTGAAGGATTACCTCAGAAACATTCTCATTGTATTGAAGGAATCCCTGAGAAACATTCTTATTGTACTGAAGGATTACATGAGAAACATTCTCATTGTATTGAAGGAATCGCTGAGAAACATTCTTATTGTATTGAAGGAATTGCTGAGAAATATACTTATTGTGTTGAAGGATTCCCTGAGAAACATTCTCATTGTATTGAAGGAATAGCTGAGAAACATTCTTTTTTATTGAAGGATTCCATGAGAAACATTCTTATTGTATTGAAGGAATTGCTGAAAAACATTCTTATTGTATTGAAGGATTCCTTGAGAAACATTCTCATTGTATTGAAGGAATCGCTGAGAAACATTCTCATTGTATTAAAGGAATCGCTGAGAAACATTCTCATTGTATTGAAGGAATCGCTGAGAAACATTCTTATTGTATTGAAGGATTCCATGAGAAACATTCTCATTGTATTGAAGGATTACCTGAGAAACATTCTCATTGTATTGAAGGAATCCCTGAGAAACATTCTTATTAGATTGAAGGATTACCTGAGAAACATTCTTATTGTATTGAAGTAATCCCTGAGAAACATTCTTATTGTATTGAAGGATTCCATGAGAAACATTCTCATTGTATTGAAGGATTACCTGAGAAACATTCTCATTGTATTGAAGGAATCCCTGAGAAACATTCTTATTGTATTGAAGGATTACATGAGAAACATTCTCATTGTATTGAAGGAATCCCTGAGAAACATTCTCATTGTATTGAAGGAATCCCTGAGAAACATTCTCATTGTATTGAAGGAATAGCTGAGAAACATTCTTTTTTATTGAAGGATTCCATGAGAAACATTCTTATTGTATTGAAGGAATTGCTGAAAAACATTCTTATTGTATTGAAGGATTCCTTGAGAAACATTCTCATTGTATTGAAGGAATCGCTGAGAAACAATCTTATTGTATTGAAGGAATCGCTGAGAAACATTCGCATTGTATTGAAGGATTACCTGAGAAATATTCTCATTGTGCTGAAGGAATCGCTGAGAAACATGCGCATTGTATTGAAGGATTCCCTGAGAAACATTCTCATTGTATTGAAGGAATCGCTGAGAAACATTCTCATTGTATTGAAGGAATCGCTGAGAAACATTCTCATTGTATTGAAGGAATCGCTGAGAAACATTCTCATTGTGTTCAAGGAACCCCTGAGAAACATTCTTATTGTGTTGAAGGAATCGCTGAGAAACATTCTCATTGTGTTGAAGGATTACCTGAGAAACATTCTCATTGTATTGAAGGAATCCCTGAGAAACATTCTCATTGTGTTCAATGAACCCCTGAGAAACATTCTTATTGTGTTGAAGGAATCGCTGAGAAACATTCTCATTGTGTTGAAGGAATCCCTGAGAAATATTCTTATTGTGTTGAAGGAATCGCTGAGAAACGTTCTCATTGTACTGAAGGAATCGCTGAGAAACATTCTCATTGTATTGAAGGAACCCCTGTGAAACATTCTTATTGTGTAGAAGGAACCTGTGAGAAACATTCTTATTGTGTTGAAGGATTACCTGAGAAACATTCTTATTGTTTTGAAGGAGTCCCTGAGAAATATTCTTATTGTGTTGAAGGAATCCCTGAGAAACATTCTTATTGTTTTGAAGGAGTCCCTGAGAAATATTCTTACTGTATTGAAGGATTCCCTGAGAAACATTCTTGTTTTAATGAAGGCATCGCTGAGAAACATTCATATTGTATTGATGGGTTACCTGAGAAACATTCTTATTGTATTGATGGATTACCTGAGAAACATTCTTATTGTATTGAAGGAATCGCTGATAAACATTCTTATTGTATTGAAGTAATCCCTGAGAAACATTCTTATTGTATTGAAGGATTCCCTGAGAAACATTCTTATTGTATTGAAGGAATCGCTGAGAAACATTCTCAATGTATCGAAGGATTACCTGAGAAACATTCTCATTGTGGTGAAGGAATCGCTGAGAATCATTCTCATTGTATTGAAGGAATCGCTGAGAAACATTCTTATTGTATTGAAGGAATTGCTGAGAAACATTCTTATTGTATTGATGGATTACCTGAGAAACATTCTTATTGTATTGAAGGATTCCCTGAGAAACATACTTATTGTATTGAAGGATTCCCTGAGAAACATTCTTATTGTATTGAAGTTATCAGTGATAAACATTCTTATTGTATTGAAGGATTCCCTGAGAAACATTCTTATTGTATTGAAGGAATTGCTGAAAAACATTCTTATTGTATTGAAGGATTCCCTGAGAAACATGCTTATTGTATTGAAGGCATCGCTGAGAAACATTCTTATTGTATTGATGGATTACCTGAGAACCATTCTTATTGTATTGATGGATTACCTGAGAAACATTCTCATTGTATTGAAGGAATCGCTGAGAAACATTCTTATTGTATTGAAGGAATCGTTGAGAAACATTCTCAATGTATCGAAGGATTACCTGAGAAACATTCTCATTGTGGTGAAGGAATCGCTGAGAATCATTCTCATTGTATTGAAGGAATCGCTGAGAAACATTCTTATTGTATTGAAGGAATTGCTGAGAAACATTCTTATTGTATTGATGGATTACCTGAGAAACATTCTTATTGTATTGATGGATTACCTGAGAAACATTCTTATTGTATTGAAGGAATTGCTGAGAAACATTCTTATTGTATTGAAGGAATCGCTGAGAAACATTCTTATTGTATTGAAGGATTCCATGAGAAACATTCTCATTGTATTGAAGGATTACCTGAGAAACATTCTCATTGTATTGAAGGAATCCCTGAGAAACATTCTTATTATATTGAAGGATTACCTGAGAAACATTCTCATTGTATTGAAGGAATCGCTGAGAAACATTCTTATTGTATTGCAGTAATCCCTGAGAAACATTCTTATTGTATTGAAGGATTACATGAGAAACATTCTCATTGTATTGAAGGAATCGCTGAGAAACATTCTTATTGTATTGAAGGATTCCATGAGAAACATTCTCATTGTATTGAAGGATTACCTGAGAAACATTCTCATTGTATTGAAGGAATCCCTGAGAAACATTCTTATTGTACTGAAGGATTACATGAGAAACATTCTCATTGTATTGAAGGAATCGCTGAGAAACATTCTTATTGTATTGAAGGAATTGCTGAGAAATATACTTATTGTGTTGAAGGATTCCCTGAGAAACATTCTCATTGTATTGAAGGAATAGCTGAGAAACATTCTTTTTTATTGAAGGATTCCATGAGAAACATTCTTATTGTATTGAAGGAATTGCTGAAAAACATTCTTATTGTATTGAAGGATTCCTTGAGAAACATTCTCATTGTATTGAAGGAATCGCTGAGAAACATTCTCATTGTATTAAAGGAATCGCTGAGAAACATTCTCATTGTATTGAAGGAATCGCTGAGAAACATTCTTATTGTATTGAAGGATTCCATGAGAAACATTCTCATTGTATTGAAGGATTACCTGAGAAACATTCTCATTGTATTGAAGGAATCCCTGAGAAACATTCTTATTAGATTGAAGGATTACCTGAGAAACATTCTTATTGTATTGAAGTAATCCCTGAGAAACATTCTTATTGTATTGAAGGATTCCATGAGAAACATTCTCATTGTATTGAAGGATTACCTGAGAAACATTCTCATTGTATTGAAGGAATCCCTGAGAAACATTCTTATTGTATTGAAGGATTACATGAGAAACATTCTCATTGTATTGAAGGAATCCCTGAGAAACATTCTCATTGTATTGAAGGAATCCCTGAGAAACATTCTCATTGTATTGAAGGAATAGCTGAGAAACATTCTTTTTTATTGAAGGATTCCATGAGAAACATTCTTATTGTATTGAAGGAATTGCTGAAAAACATTCTTATTGTATTGAAGGATTCCTTGAGAAACATTCTCATTGTATTGAAGGAATCGCTGAGAAACAATCTTATTGTATTGAAGGAATCGCTGAGAAACATTCGCATTGTATTGAAGGATTACCTGAGAAATATTCTCATTGTGCTGAAGGAATCGCTGAGAAACATGCGCATTGTATTGAAGGATTCCCTGAGAAACATTCTCATTGTATTGAAGGAATCGCTGAGAAACATTCTCATTGTATTGAAGGAATCGCTGAGAAACATTCTCATTGTATTGAAGGAATCGCTGAGAAACATTCTCATTGTGTTCAAGGAACCCCTGAGAAACATTCTTATTGTGTTGAAGGAATCGCTGAGAAACATTCTCATTGTGTTGAAGGATTACCTGAGAAACATTCTCATTGTATTGAAGGAATCCCTGAGAAACATTCTCATTGTGTTCAAGGAACCCCTGAGAAACATTCTTATTGTGTTGAAGGAATCGCTGAGAAACATTCTCATTGTGTTGAAGGAATCCCTGAGAAATATTCTTATTGTGTTGAAGGAATCGCTGAGAAACGTTCTCATTGTACTGAAGGAATCGCTGAGAAACATTCTCATTGTATTGAAGGAACCCCTGTGAAACATTCTTATTGTGTAGAAGGAACCTGTGAGAAACATTCTTATTGTGTTGAAGGATTACCTGAGAAACATTCTTATTGTTTTGAAGGAGTCCCTGAGAAATATTCTTATTGTGTTGAAGGAATCCCTGAGAAACATTCTTATTGTTTTGAAGGAGTCCCTGAGAAATATTCTTACTGTATTGAAGGATTCCCTGAGAAACATTCTTGTTTTAATGAAGGCATCGCTGAGAAACATTCATATTGTATTGATGGGTTACCTGAGAAACATTCTTATTGTATTGATGGATTACCTGAGAAACATTCTTATTGTTTTGAAGGAGTCCCTGAGAAATATTCTTATTGTGTTGAAGGAATCCCTGAGAAACATTCTTATTGTTTTGAAGGAGTCCCTGAGAAATATTCTTACTGTATTGAAGGATTCCCTGAGAAACATTCTTGTTTTAATGAAGGCATCGCTGAGAAACATTCATATTGTATTGATGGGTTACCTGAGAAACATTCTTATTGTATTGATGGATTACCTGAGAAACATTCTTATTGTATTGAAGGAATCGCTGATAAACATTCTTATTGTATTGAAGTAATCCCTGAGAAACATTCTTATTGTATTGAAGGATTCCCTGAGAAACATTCTTATTGTATTGAAGGAATCGCTGAGAAACATTCTCAATGTATCGAAGGATTACCTGAGAAACATTCTCATTGTGGTGAAGGAATCGCTGAGAATCATTCTCATTGTATTGAAGGAATCGCTGAGAAACATTCTTATTGTATTGAAGGAATTGCTGAGAAACATTCTTATTGTATTGATGGATTACCTGAGAAACATTCTTATTGTATTGAAGGATTCCCTGAGAAACATACTTATTGTATTGAAGGATTCCCTGAGAAACATTCTTATTGTATTGAAGTTATCAGTGATAAACATTCTTATTGTATTGAAGGATTCCCTGAGAAACATTCTTATTGTATTGAAGGAATTGCTGAAAAACATTCTTATTGTATTGAAGGATTCCCTGAGAAACATGCTTATTGTATTGAAGGCATCGCTGAGAAACATTCTTATTGTATTGATGGATTACCTGAGAACCATTCTTATTGTATTGATGGATTACCTGAGAAACATTCTCATTGTATTGAAGGAATCGCTGAGAAACATTCTTATTGTATTGAAGGAATCGTTGAGAAACATTCTCAATGTATCGAAGGATTACCTGAGAAACATTCTCATTGTGGTGAAGGAATCGCTGAGAATCATTCTCATTGTATTGAAGGAATCGCTGAGAAACATTCTTATTGTATTGAAGGAATTGCTGAGAAACATTCTTATTGTATTGATGGATTACCTGAGAAACATTCTTATTGTATTGATGGATTACCTGAGAAACATTCTTATTGTATTGAAGGAATTGCTGAGAAACATTCTTATTGTATTGAAGGAATCGCTGAGAAACATTCTTATTGTATTGAAGGATTCCATGAGAAACATTCTCATTGTATTGAAGGATTACCTGAGAAACATTCTCATTGTATTGAAGGAATCCCTGAGAAACATTCTTATTATATTGAAGGATTACCTGAGAAACATTCTCATTGTATTGAAGGAATCGCTGAGAAACATTCTTATTGTATTGCAGTAATCCCTGAGAAACATTCTTATTGTATTGAAGGATTACATGAGAAACATTCTCATTGTATTGAAGGAATCGCTGAGAAACATTCTTATTGTATTGAAGGATTCCATGAGAAACATTCTCATTGTATTGAAGGATTACCTGAGAAACATTCTCATTGTATTGAAGGAATCCCTGAGAAACATTCTTATTGTACTGAAGGATTACATGAGAAACATTCTCATTGTATTGAAGGAATCGCTGAGAAACATTCTTATTGTATTGAAGGAATTGCTGAGAAATATACTTATTGTGTTGAAGGATTCCCTGAGAAACATTCTCATTGTATTGAAGGAATAGCTGAGAAACATTCTTTTTTATTGAAGGATTCCATGAGAAACATTCTTATTGTATTGAAGGAATTGCTGAAAAACATTCTTATTGTATTGAAGGATTCCTTGAGAAACATTCTCATTGTATTGAAGGAATCGCTGAGAAACATTCTCATTGTATTAAAGGAATCGCTGAGAAACATTCTCATTGTATTGAAGGAATCGCTGAGAAACATTCTTATTGTATTGAAGGATTCCATGAGAAACATTCTCATTGTATTGAAGGATTACCTGAGAAACATTCTCATTGTATTGAAGGAATCCCTGAGAAACATTCTTATTAGATTGAAGGATTACCTGAGAAACATTCTTATTGTATTGAAGTAATCCCTGAGAAACATTCTTATTGTATTGAAGGATTCCATGAGAAACATTCTCATTGTATTGAAGGATTACCTGAGAAACATTCTCATTGTATTGAAGGAATCCCTGAGAAACATTCTTATTGTATTGAAGGATTACATGAGAAACATTCTCATTGTATTGAAGGAATCCCTGAGAAACATTCTCATTGTATTGAAGGAATCCCTGAGAAACATTCTCATTGTATTGAAGGAATAGCTGAGAAACATTCTTTTTTATTGAAGGATTCCATGAGAAACATTCTTATTGTATTGAAGGAATTGCTGAAAAACATTCTTATTGTATTGAAGGATTCCTTGAGAAACATTCTCATTGTATTGAAGGAATCGCTGAGAAACAATCTTATTGTATTGAAGGAATCGCTGAGAAACATTCGCATTGTATTGAAGGATTACCTGAGAAATATTCTCATTGTGCTGAAGGAATCGCTGAGAAACATGCGCATTGTATTGAAGGATTCCCTGAGAAACATTCTCATTGTATTGAAGGAATCGCTGAGAAACATTCTCATTGTATTGAAGGAATCGCTGAGAAACATTCTCATTGTATTGAAGGAATCGCTGAGAAACATTCTCATTGTGTTCAAGGAACCCCTGAGAAACATTCTTATTGTGTTGAAGGAATCGCTGAGAAACATTCTCATTGTGTTGAAGGATTACCTGAGAAACATTCTCATTGTATTGAAGGAATCCCTGAGAAACATTCTCATTGTGTTCAAGGAACCCCTGAGAAACATTCTTATTGTGTTGAAGGAATCGCTGAGAAACATTCTCATTGTGTTGAAGGAATCCCTGAGAAATATTCTTATTGTGTTGAAGGAATCGCTGAGAAACGTTCTCATTGTACTGAAGGAATCGCTGAGAAACATTCTCATTGTATTGAAGGAACCCCTGTGAAACATTCTTATTGTGTAGAAGGAACCTGTGAGAAACATTCTTATTGTGTTGAAGGATTACCTGAGAAACATTCTTATTGTTTTGAAGGAGTCCCTGAGAAATATTCTTATTGTGTTGAAGGAATCCCTGAGAAACATTCTTATTGTTTTGAAGGAGTCCCTGAGAAATATTCTTACTGTATTGAAGGATTCCCTGAGAAACATTCTTGTTTTAATGAAGGCATCGCTGAGAAACATTCATATTGTATTGATGGGTTACCTGAGAAACATTCTTATTGTATTGATGGATTACCTGAGAAACATTCTTATTGTATTGAAGGAATCGCTGATAAACATTCTTATTGTATTGAAGTAATCCCTGAGAAACATTCTTATTGTATTGAAGGATTCCCTGAGAAACATTCTTATTGTATTGAAGGAATCGCTGAGAAACATTCTTATTGTAGTGAACGATTCCCTGAGAAACATTCTTATTGTATTGAAGGATTCCCTGAGAAACATACTTATTGTATTGAAGGATTCCCTGAGAAACATTCTTATTGTATTGAAGTTATCAGTGATAAACATTCTTATTGTATTGAAGGATTCCCTGAGAAACATTCTTATTGTATTGAAGGAATTGCTGAAAAACATTCTTATTGTATTGAAGGATTCCCTGAGAAACATACTTATTGTATTGAAGGATTCCCTGAGAAACATTCTTATTGTATTGAAGTTATCAGTGATAAACATTCTTATTGTATTGAAGGATTCCCTGAGAAACATTCTTATTGTATTGAAGGAATTGCTGAAAAACATTCTTATTGTATTGAAGGATTCCCTGAGAAACATGCTTATTGTATTGAAGGCATCGCTGAGAAACATTCTTATTGTATTGATGGATTACCTGAGAAACATTCTTATTGTATTGATGGATTACCTGAGAAACATTCTCATTGTATTGAAGGAATCGCTGAGAAACATTCTTATTGTATTGAAGGAATCGTTGAGAAACATTCTCAATGTATCGAAGGATTACCTGAGAAACATTCTCATTGTGGTGAAGGAATCGCTGAGAATCATTCTCATTGTATTGAAGGAATCGCTGAGAAACATTCTTATTGTATTGAAGGAATTGCTGAGAAACATTCTTATTGTATTGATGGATTACCTGAGAAACATTCTTATTGTATTGATGGATTACCTGAGAAACATTCTTATTGTATTGAAGGAATCGCTGAGAAACATTCTTATTGTATTGAAGGAATCGCTGAGAAACATTCTTATTGTATTGAAGGATTCCATGAGAAACATTCTCATTGTATTGAAGGATTACCTGAGAAACATTCTCATTGTATTGAAGGAATCCCTGAGAAACATTCTTATTATATTGAAGGATTACCTGAGAAACATTCTCATTGTATTGAAGGAATCGCTGAGAAACATTCTTATTGTATTGCAGTAATCCCTGAGAAACATTCTTATTGTATTGAAGGATTACATGAGAAACATTCTCATTGTATTGAAGGAATCGCTGAGAAACATTCTTATTGTATTGAAGGATTCCATGAGAAACATTCTCATTGTATTGAAGGATTACCTGAGAAACATTCTCATTGTATTGAAGGAATCCCTGAGAAACATTCTTATTGTACTGAAGGATTACATGAGAAACATTCTCATTGTATTGAAGGAATCGCTGAGAAACATTCTTATTGTATTGAAGGAATTGCTGAGAAATATACTTATTGTGTTGAAGGATTCCCTGAGAAACATTCTCATTGTATTGAAGGAATAGCTGAGAAACATTCTTTTTTATTGAAGGATTCCATGAGAAACATTCTTATTGTATTGAAGGAATTGCTGAAAAACATTCTTATTGTATTGAAGGATTCCTTGAGAAACATTCTCATTGTATTGAAGGAATCGCTGAGAAACATTCTCATTGTATTAAAGGAATCGCTGAGAAACATTCTCATTGTATTGAAGGAATCGCTGAGAAACATTCTTATTGTATTGAAGGATTCCATGAGAAACATTCTCATTGTATTGAAGGATTACCTGAGAAACATTCTCATTGTATTGAAGGAATCCCTGAGAAACATTCTTATTAGATTGAAGGATTACCTGAGAAACATTCTTATTGTATTGAAGTAATCCCTGAGAAACATTCTTATTGTATTGAAGGATTCCATGAGAAACATTCTCATTGTATTGAAGGATTACCTGAGAAACATTCTCATTGTATTGAAGGAATCCCTGAGAAACATTCTTATTGTATTGAAGGATTACATGAGAAACATTCTCATTGTATTGAAGGAATCCCTGAGAAACATTCTCATTGTATTGAAGGAATCCCTGAGAAACATTCTCATTGTATTGAAGGAATAGCTGAGAAACATTCTTTTTTATTGAAGGATTCCATGAGAAATATTCTTATTGTATTGAAGGAATTGCTGAAAAACATTCTTATTGTATTGAAGGATTCCTTGAGAAACATTCTCATTGTATTGAAGGAATCGCTGAGAAACAATCTTATTGTATTGAAGGAATCGCTGAGAAACATTCGCATTGTATTGAAGGATTACCTGAGAAATATTCTCATTGTGCTGAAGGAATCGCTGAGAAACATTCGCATTGTATTGAAGGATTCCCTGAGAAACATTCTCATTGTATTGAAGGAATCGCTGAGAAACATTCTCATTGTATTGAAGGAATCGCTGAGAAACATTCTCATTGTATTGAAGGAATCGCTGAGAAACATTCTCATTGTGTTCAAGGAACCCCTGAGAAACATTCTTATTGTGTTGAAGGAATCGCTGAGAAACATTCTCATTGTGTTGAAGGATTACCTGAGAAACATTCTCATTGTATTGAAGGAATCCCTGAGAAACATTCTCATTGTGTTCAAGGAACCCCTGAGAAACATTCTTATTGTGTTGAAGGAATCGCTGAGAAACATTCTCATTGTGTTGAAGGAATCCCTGAGAAATATTCTTATTGTGTTGAAGGAATCGCTGAGAAACGTTCTCATTGTACTGAAGGAATCGCTGAGAAACATTCTCATTGTATTGAAGGAACCCCTGTGAAACATTCTTATTGTGTAGAAGGAACCTGTGAGAAACATTCTTATTGTGTTGAAGGATTACCTGAGAAACATTCTTATTGTTTTGAAGGAGTCCCTGAGAAATATTCTTATTGTGTTGAAGGAATCCCTGAGAAACATTCTTATTGTTTTGAAGGAGTCCCTGAGAAATATTCTTACTGTATTGAACGATTCCCTGAGAAACATTCTTGTTTTAATGAAGGCATCGCTGAGAAACATTCATATTGTATTGATGGGTTACCTGAGAAACATTCTTATTGTATTGATGGATTACCTGAGAAACATTCTTATTGTGTTGAAGGAATCGCTGAGAATCATTCTCATTGTATTGAAGGAATCGCTGAGAAACATTCTTATTGTATTGAAGGAATCGCTGATAAACATTCTTATTGTATTGAAGTAATCCCTGAGAAACATTCTTATTGTATTGAAGGATTCCCTGAGAAACATTCTTATTGTATTGAAGGAATTGCTGAGAAACATTCTTATTTTATTGAAGGATTCCCTGAGAAACATTCTCATTGTATTGAAGGAATCGCTGAGAAACATTCTTATTGTAGTGAACGATTCCCTGAGAAACATTCTTATTGTATTGAAGGATTCCCTGAGAAACATACTTATTGTATTGAAGGATTCCCTGAGAAACATTCTTATTGTATTGAAGTTATCAGTGATAAACATTCTTATTGTATTGAAGGATTCCCTGAGAAACATTCTTATTGTATTGAAGTAATCCCTGAGAAACATTCTTATTGTATTGAAGGATTTCCTGAGAAACATGCTTATTGTATTGAAGGATTACCTGAGAAACATTCTTATTGTATTGAAGGAATCGCTGAGAAACATTCTTATTGTATTGATGGATTACCTGAGAAACATTCTTATTGTATTGATGGATTACCTGAGAAACATTCTTATTGTATTGAAGGAATCGCTGAGAAACATTCTTATTGTATTGAAGTAATCGCTGAGAAACATTCTAATTGTATTGAAGGATTCCATGAGAAACATTCTCATTGTATTGAAGGATTATCTGAGAAACATTCTCATTGTATTGAAGGAATCCCTGAGAAACATTCTTATTATATTGAAGGATTACCTGAGAAACATTCTCATTGTATTGAAGGAATCGCTGAGAAACATTCTTATTGTATTGAAGTAATCCCTGAGAAACATTCTTATTGTATTGAAGGATTACCTGAGAAACATTCTCATTGTATTGAAGGAATCCCTGAGAAACATTCTTATTGTACTGAAGGATTACATGAGAAACATTCTCATTGTATTGAAGGAATCGCTGAGAAACATTCTTATTGTATTGAAGGAATTGCTGAGAAATATACTTATTGTGTTGAAGGATTCCCTGAGAAACATTCTCATTGTATTGAAGGAATAGCTGAGAAACATTCTTTTTTATTGAAGGATTCCATGAGAAACATTCTTATTGAATTGAAGGAATTGCTGAAAAACATTCTTATTGTATTGAAGGATTCCTTGAGAAACATTCTCATTGTGCTGAAGGAATCCCTGAGAAACATTCTCATTGTATTGAAGGAATCGCTGAGAAACATTCTTATTGTATTGAAGGAATCGCTGAGAAACATTCTCATTGTATTGAAGGAACCCCTGAGAAACATTCTCATTGTATTGAAGGAATCCCTGAGAAACATTCTCATTGTATTGAAGGATTCCCTGAGAAACATTCTCATTGTGTTCAAGGAATCGCTGAGAAACATTCTTATTGTATTGAAGTAATCCCTGAGAAACATTCTTATTGTATTGAAGGATTCCCTGAGAAACATTCTTATTGTATTGAAGGAATTGCTGAGAAACATTCTTATTTTATTGAAGGATTCCCTGAGAAACATTCTTATTGTATTGAAGGAATCGCTGAGAAACATTCTTATTGTATTGAAGGAATCCCTGAGAAACATTCTTATTGTATTGAAGGATTCCCTGAGAAACATACTTATTGTATTGAAGGATTCCCTGAGAAACATTCTTATTGTATTGAAGTAATCCCTGAGAAACATTCTTATTGTATTGAAGGATTCCCTGAGAAACATACTTATTGTATTGAAGGATTCCCTGAGAAACATTCTCATTGTATTGAAGGATTCCCTGAGAAACATGCTTATTGTATTGAAGGCATCGCTGAGAAACATTGTTATTGTATTGATGGATTACCTGAGAAACATTCTTATTGTATTGATGGATTACCTGAGAAACATTCTCATTGTATTGAAGGAATCGCTGAGAAACATTCTTATTGTATTGAAGGAATCGTTGAGAAACATTCTCAATGTATTGAAGGATTACCTGAGAAACATTCTCATTGTGGTGAAGGAATCGCTGAGAAACATTCTCATTGTATTGAAGGATTCGCTGAGAAACATTCTTATTGTATTGAAGGAATTGCTGAGAAACATTCTTATTGTATTGAAGGATTCCCTGAGAAACATTCTCATTGTATTGAAGGAATCCCTGAGAAACATTCTTATTGTATTGAAGGAATCCCTGAGAAACATTCTTATTGTATTGAAGGATTCCCTGAGAAACATTCTTATTGTATTGAAGTAATGCCTGAGAAACATTCTCATTGTATTGAAGGAATCGCTGAGAAATATTCTTATTGTATTAAAGGAATCCCTGAGAAACATTCTCATTGTATTGAAGGATTAACTGAGAAACATTCTCATTGTATTGAAGGAATCCCTGAGAAACATTCTCATTGTGTTGAAGGATTCCCTGAGAAACATACTTATTCTATTGAAGTAATCAGTGAGAAACATTCTTATTGTGTTGAAGGATTCCCTGAGAAACATTCTTATTGTATTGAAGTAATCCCTGAGAAACATTCTTATTGTATTGAAGGATTCCCTGGGAAACATTCTTATTGTATTAAAGGAATCCCTGAGAAACATTCTCATTGTATTGAAGGATTAACTGAGAAACATTCTCATTGTATTGAAGGAATCCCTGAGAAACATTCTCATTGTGTTGAAGGATTCCCTGAGAAACATACTTATTGTATTGAAGTAATCAGTGAGAAACATTCTTATTGTGTTGAAGGATTCCCTGAGAAACATTCTTATTGTATTGAAGTAATCCTTGAGAAACATTCTTATTGTATTGAAGGATTCCCTGAGAAACATTCTCATTGTATTGAAGGAATCCATGGGAAACATTCTCATTGTGTTGAAGGAATCCCTGAGAAACATTTTTATTGTATTGAAGAAATCGCTGAGAAACATTCTTATTGTATTGAAGTAATCCCTGAGAAACATTCTTATTGTATTGAAGGATTCCCTGAGAAACATTCTTATTGTATTGAAAGAATTGCTGAGAAACATTCTTATTGTATTGCAGGATTCCCTGAGAAACATTCTCATTAAATTGAAGGAATCACTGAGAAACAATCTTATTGTATTGAAGGAATCCCTGAGAAACATTCTTATTGTATTGAAGGATTTCCTGAGAAACATTCTCATTGTGTTGAAGGATTTCCTGAGAAACATTCTTATTGTATTGAAAGAATCGCTGAGAAACATTCTCATTGTATTGAAGGAATCGCTGAGAAACATTCTTATTGTCTTCAAGGAATCCCTGAGAAACATTCTTATTTTATTGAAGGATTCCCTGAGAAACATTCTTATTGTATTGAAGTAATCAGTGAGAAACATTCTTATTGTATTGAAGGATTCCATGAGAAACATTCTTATTGGATTGAAGGAATCCCTGAGAAACATTCTTATTGTCTTGAAGGAATCCCTGAGAAACATTCTTATTTTATTGAAGGATTCCGTTAGAAACATTCTCATTGTATTGAAGGAATCGCTGAGAAACATTCTTATTGTATTGAAGGAATCCCTGAGAAACATTCTTATTGTATTGAAGTAATCAGTGAGAAACATTCTTATTGTATTGAAGGATTCCCTGAGAAACATTCTTATTGTATTGAAGTAATCCCTGAGAAACATTCTTATTGTAGTGAAGTATTCCCTGAGAAACATACTTATTGTATTGAAGGAATCGCTGAGAAACATTCTTATTGTATTGAAGGATTCCCTGAGAAACATTCTTATTGTATTGAAGTAATCAGTGATAAACATTCTTATTGTATTGAAGGATTCCCTGAGAAACATTCTTATTGTAGTGAAGTAATCCCTGAGAAACATTCTTATTGTATTGAAGGATTCCCTGAGAAACATACTTATTGTATTGAAGGAATCGCGGAGAAACATTCTTATTGTATTGAAGGATTCCCTGAGAAACATACTTATTGTCTTGAAGTAATCAGTGATAAACATTATTATTGTATTGAAGGATTCCCTGAGAATCATTCTTATTGTATTGAAGTAATCCCTGAGAAACATTCTTATTGTATTGAAGGATTCCCTGAGAAACATTTTTATTGTTTTGAAGGCATCGCTGAGAAACATTCTTATTGTATTGATGGATTACCTGAGAAACATTCTTATTGTATTGATGGATTACCTGAGAAACATTCTCATTGTATTGAAGGAATCGCTGACAAACATTCTTATTGTATTGAAGGAATTGCTGAGAAATATTCTTATTGTATTGAAGGATTCCCTGAGAAACATTCTTATTGTATTGAAGGAATCCCTGAGAAACATTCTTATTGTATTGAAGGAATCCCTGAGAAACATTCTTATTGTATTGAAGGATTACCTGAGAAACATTCTCATTGTGTTGAAGGAATTGCTGAGAAACATTCTTATTGTATTGAAGGATTCCCTGAGAAACATTCTCATTGTATTGAAGGAATCCCTGAGAAACATTCTCATTGTGTTCAAGGAACCCCTGAGAAACATTCTTATTTTATTGAAGGAATCGCTGAGAAACATTCTCATTGTGTTGAAGGAATCCCTGAGAAATATTCTTATTGTGTTGAAGGAATCGCTGAGAAGCGTTCTCATTGTACTGAAGGAATCGCTGAGAAACAGTGTCATTGAATGGAAGGAATCGCTGAGAAATATTCTTATTGTATTGAAGGAATCGCTGAGAAACATTCTTATTGTGTTGAAGGATTACCTGAGAAACATTCTCATTATGTTGACGGATTCGCTGAGAAACATTCTTATTGTATTGAAGGAATCGCTCAGAAACATTCTTATTGTGTTGAAGGAATCCCTGAGAAACATTCTTATTGTTTTGAAGTAGTCCCTGAGAAACATACTTATTGTATTGAAGTAATCAGTGAGAAACATTCTTATTGTGTTGAAGGATTCCCTGAGAAACATTCTTATTGTATTGAAGTAATCCCTGAGAAACATTCTCATTGTATTGAAGGAATCCCTGGGAAACATTCTCATTGTGTTGAAGGAATCCCTGAGAAACATTTTTATTGTATTGAAGAAATCGCTGAGAAACATTCTTATTGTATTGAAGGTTTCCCTGAGAAACATTCTTATTGTATTGAAGGAATTGCTGAGAAACATTCTCATTAAATTGAAGGAATCACTGAGAAACAATCTTATTGTATTGAAGGAATCCCTGAGAAACATTCTTATTGTATTGAAGGATTTCCTGAGAAACATTCTCATTGTGTTGAAGGATTTCCTGAGAAACATTCTTTTTGTATTGAAGGAATCGCTGAGAAACATTCTTATTGTATTGATGGAATCCCTGAGAAACATTCTTATTGTCTTGAAGGAATCCCTGAGAAACATTTTTATTGTATTGAAGGAATCCCTGAGAAACATTCTCATTTTATTGAAGGAACTCCTGAGAAACATTCTCATTGTGTTGAAGTGTTCCCTGAGAAACATTCTCATTGTGTTCAAGGAATCGCTGAGAAATATTCTTATTGTATTGAAGTAATCCCTGAGAAACATTCTCATTGTGTTCAAGGAATCCCTGAGAAACATTCTCATTGTGTTCAATGAAACCCTGAGAAACATTCTTATTGTGTTGAAGGAATCGCTGAGAAACATTCTCATTGTGTTGAAGGAATCCCTGAGAAATATTCTTATTGTGTTGAAGGAATCGCTGAGAAACGTTCTCATTGTACTGAAGGAATTCCTGAGAAACAGTCTCATTGAATTGAAGGAATCGCTGAGAAACATTCTCATTGTATTGAAGGAACCCCTGTGAAACATTCTTATTGTGTAGAAGGAACCTGTGAGAAACATTCTTATTGTGTTGAAGGATTACCTGAGAAACGTTCTCATTGTGTTGAAGGATTCGCTGAGAAACATTCTTATTGTTTTGAAGGAGTCCCTGAGAAACATTCTTATTGTATTGAAGGATTCCCTGAGAAACATTCTTATTGTATTGAAGTAATCCCTGAGAAACATTCTTATTGTATTGAAGGAATCGCTGAGAAACATTCTTATTGTATTGAAGGATTCCCTGAGAAACATTCTTGTTGTATTGAAGGCATTTCTGAGAAACATTCTTATTGTATTGATGGGTTACCTGATAAACATTCTTATTGTATTGGTGGATTACCTCAGAAACATTCTTAATGTGTTGAAGGAATCGCTGAGAACCATTCTCATTGTATTGAAGGAATCGCTGAGAAACATACTTATTGTATTGAAGGAATCGCTGATAAACATTCTTATTGTATTGAAGTAATGCCTGAGAAACATTCTTATTGTATTGAAGGATTCCCTGAGATACATTCTTATTGTATTGAAGGAATCGCTGATAAACATTCTTATTGTATTGAAGTAATGCCTGAGAAACATTCTTATTTTATTGAAGGATTCCCTTAGAAACATTCTCATTGTATTGATGGAATCGCTAAGAAACATTCTTATTGTATTGAAGGATTCCCTGAGAAACATTCTTATTGTATTGAAGGATTCCCTGAGAAACATTCTTATTGTATTGAAGTAATCAGTGAGAAACATTCTTATTGTATTGAAGGATTCCCTGAGAAACATTCTTATTGTAGTGAAGTATTCCCTGAGAAACATACTTATTGTATTGAAGGAATCGCTGAGAAACATTCTTATTGTATTGAAGTAATCAGTGAGAAACATTCTTATTGTATTGAAGTAATCCCTGAGAAACATTCTTATTGTAGTGAAGTATTCCCTGAGAAACATACTTATTGTATTGAAGGAATCGCTGAGAAACATTCTTATTGTATTGAAGGATTCCCTGAGAAACATTCTTATTGTATTGAAGTAATCAGTGATAAACATTCTTATTGTATTGAAGGATTCCCTGAGAAACATTCTTATTGTAGTGAAGTAATCCCTGAGAAACATTCTTATTGTACTGAAGGATTCCCTGAGAAACATACTTATTGTATTGAAGGAATCGCGGAGAAACATTCTTATTGTATTGAAGGATTCCCTGAGAAACATACTTATTGTCTTGAAGTAATCAGTGATAAACATTATTATTGTATTGAAGGATTCCCTGAGAATCAATCTTATTGTATTGAAGTAATCCCTGAGAAACATTCTTATTGTATTGAAGGATTCCCTGAGAAACATTCTTATTGTATTGAAGGCATCGCTGAGAAACATTCTTATTGTATTGATGGATTACCTGAGAAACATTCTTATTGTATTGATGGATTACCTGAGAAACATTCTCATTGTATTGAAGGAATCGCTGACAAACATTCTTATTGTATTGAAGGAATTGCTGAGAAATATTCTTATTGTATTGAAGGATTCCCTGAGAAACATTCTCATTGTATTGAAGGCATCCCTGAGAAACATTCTTATTGTATTGAAGGAATCCCTGAGAAACATTCTTATTGTATTGAAGGAATCCCTGAGAAACATTCTTATTGTATTGAGGGATTACCTGAGAAACATTCTCATTGTGTTGAAGGAATTGCTGAGGAACATTCTTATTGTATTGAAGGATTCCCTGAGAAACATTCTCATTGTATTGAAGGAATCCCTGAGAAACATTCTCATTGTGTTCAAGGAACCCCTGAGAAACATTCTTATTTTATTGAAGGAATCGCTGAGAAACATTCTCATTGTGTTGAAGGAATCCCTGAGAAATATTCTTATTGTGTTGAAGGAATCGCTGAGAAGCGTTCTCATTGTACTGAAGGAATCGCTGAGAAACAGTCTCATTGAATGGAAGGAATCGCTGAGAAATATTCTTATTGTATTGAAGGAATCGCTGAGAAACATTCTTATTGTGTTGAAGGATTACCTGAGAAACATTCTCATTATGTTGACGGATTCGCTGAGAAACATTCTTATTGTATTGAAGGAATCGCTGAGAAACATTCTTATTGTATTGAAGGAGTCCCTGAGAAATATTCTTATTGTATTGAAGGATTCCCTGAGAAACATTCTTGTTGTAATGAAGGCATCGCTGGGAAACATTCATATTGTATTGATGGGTTACCTGAGAAACATTCTTATTGTATTGATGGATTACCTGAGAAACATTCTTATTGTGTTGAAGGAATCGCTGAGAATCATTCTCGTTGTATTGAAGGAATCGCTGAGAAACATTCTTATTGTATTGAAGGAATCGCTGATAAACATTCTTATTGTATTGAAGTAATCCCTGAGAAACATTCTTATTGTATTGAAGGATTCCCTGAGAAACATCCTTATTGTATTGAAGGAATTGCTGAGAAACATTCTTATTTTATTGAAGGATTCCCTGAGAAACATTCTCATTGTATTGAAGGAATCGCTGAGAAACATTCTTACTGTATTGAAGGAATCCCTGAGAGACACTCTTATTGTATTGAAGGATTCCCTGAGAAACATACTTATTGTATTGAAGGATTCCCTGAGAAACATTCTTATTGTATTGAAGTAATCAGTGATAAACATTCTTATTGAATTGAAGGATTCCCTGAGAAACATTCTTATTGTATTGAAGTAATCCCTGAGAAACATTCTTATTG
The DNA here is from genome assembly GCF_047496885.1 of Scyliorhinus torazame. NCBI lineage: Eukaryota > Metazoa > Chordata > Chondrichthyes > Carcharhiniformes > Scyliorhinidae > Scyliorhinus > Scyliorhinus torazame. The sequence continues at coordinate 334,370,228 of NC_092710.1, read as the reverse complement.
TATTGAAGGATTCCCTGAGAAACATGCTCATTGTATTGAAGGCATCGCTGAGAAACATTCTTATTGTGTTGATGGATTACCTGAGAAATATTCTTATTGTATTGATGGATTACCTGAGAAACATTCTCATTGTATTGAAGGAATCGCTGAGAAACATTCTTATTGTAATGAAGGAATCGTTGAGAAACATTCTCAATGTATTGAAGGATTACCTCAGAAACATTCTCATTGTGCTGAAGGAATCGCTGAGAAACTTTCTCATTGTATTGAAGGATTCGCTGAGAAACATTCTTATTGTATTGAAGGAATTGCTGAGAAACATTCTTATTGTATTGAAGGATTCCCTGAGAAACATTCTCATTGTATTGAAGGAATCCCTGAGAAATATTCTTATTGTATTGAAGGAATCCCTGAGAAACATTCTTATTGTATTGAAGGAATCCCTGAGAAACATTCTCATTGTATTGAAGGATTACCTGAGAAACATTATCATTGTGTTGAAGGATTCCCTGAGAAACATTCTTATTGTATTGAAGGAATCGCTGAGAAACATTCTTATTGTATTGAAGGAATCGCTGAGAAATATTCTTATTGTATTGAAGGAATCCCTGAGAAACATTCTCATTGTATTGAAGGATTAACTGAGAAACATTCTCATTGTATTGGAGGAATCCCTGAGAAACATTCTCATTGTGTTGGAGGAACTCCTGAGAAACAATCTCATTGTGTTGAAGGGATCCCTCAGAAACATTCTTATTGTATTGAAGGATTCCCTGAGAAACATACTTATTGTATTGAAGTAATCAGTGAGAAACATTCTTATTGTGTTGAAGGATTCCCTGAGAAACATTCTTATTGTATTGAAGTAATCCCTGAGAAACATTCTCATTGTATTGAAGGAATCCCTGGGAAACATTCTCATTGTGTTGAAGGAATCCCTGAGAAACATTTTTATTGTATTGAAGAAATCGCTGAGAAACATTCTTTTTGTATTGAAGTAATCCCTGAGAAACATTCTTATTGTATTGAAGGATTCCCTGAGAAACATTCTTATTGTATTGAAGGAATTGCTGAGAAACAATCTTATTTTATTGCAGAATTCCCTGAGAAACATTCTCATTAAATTGAAGGAATCACTGAGAAACAATCTTATTGTATTGAAGGAATCCCTGAGTAACATTCTCATTGTATTGAAGGATTACCTGAGAAACATTCTCATTGTGTTGAAGGATTTCCTGAGAAACATTCTTATTGTATTGAAGGAATCGCTGAGCAACATTCTTATTGTATTGAAGGAATCCCTGAGAAACATCCTTATTGTCTTGAAGGAATCCCTGAGAAACATTCTTATTGTATTGAAGGATTCCCTAGAAAGATTCTTATTGTATTGAAGTAATTAGTGAGAAACATTCTTATTGTATTGAAGGATTCCCTGAGAAACATTCTTATTGTATTGAAGGAATCATTGAAAAACATTCTTATTGTAATGATGGATTACCTGAGAAACATTCTTATTGTATTGAAGGAATCGTTGAGAAACATTCTTATTGTGTTGAAGGAATCGCTGAGAACCATTCTCATTGTATTGAAGGAATCGCTGAGAAACTTTCTTATTGTATTGAAGTAATCGCTGAGAAACTTTCTTATTGTATTGAAGGATTCCCTGAGAAACATTCTCATTGTATTGAAGGATTACCCAAGAAACATTCTCATTGTATTGAAGGAATCCCTGAGAAACATTCTCATTGTATTGAAGGAACTCCTGAGAAACATTCTCATTGTGTTGAAGCATTCCCTGAGAAACATTCTCATTGTGTTCAAGGAATCGCTGAGAAATATTCTTATTGTATTGAAGTAATCCCTGAGAAACATTCTCATTGTGTTCAAGGAATCCCTGAGAAACATTCTCATTGTGTTCAAGTAACCCCTGAGAAACATTCTTATTGTGTTGAAGGAATCGCTGAGAAACATTCTCATTGTGTTGAAGGAATCCCTGAGAAATATTCTTATTGTGTTGAAGGAATCCCTGAGAAACATTCTCATTGTATTGAAGGAATCCCTGAGAAACATTCTCATTGTATTGAAGGAACTCCTGAGAAACATTCTCATTGTGTTGAAGGAATCCCTGAGAAACATTCTCATTGTGTTGAAGGAATCCCTGAGAAACATTCTCATTGTATTGAAGGAACTCCTGAGAAACATTCTCATTGTGTTGAAGGAATCCCTGAGAAACATTCTCATTGTATTGAAGGAACTCCTGAGAAACATTCTCATTGTGTTGAAGGAATCCCTGAGAAACATTCTCATTGTATTGAAGGAATCCCTGAGAAATAGTCTTATTGTGTTGAAGGAATCCCTGAGAAACATTCTCATTGTATTGAAGGAATCCCTGAGAAACATTCTCATTGTATTGAAGGAACTCCTGAGAAACATTCTCATTGTGTTGAAGGAATCCCTGAGAAACATTCTCATTGTATTGAAGGAATCCCTGAGAACCATTCTCATTGTATTGAAGGAACTCCTGAGAAACATTCTCATTGTGTTTAAGGAATCCCTGAGAAATATTCTTATTGTGTTGAAGGAATCGCTGAGAAACGTTCTCATTGTACTGAAGGAATTCCTGAGAAACAGTCTCATTGAATTGAAGGAATCGCTGAGAAACATTCTCATTGTATTGAAGGAACCCCTGTGAAACATTCTTATTGTGTAGAAGGAACCTGTGAGAAACATTCTTATTGTGTTGAAGGATTACCTGAGAAACATTCTCATTGTGTTGAAGGATTCGCTGAGAAACATTCTTATTGTATTGAAGGAATCGCGGAGAAACATTCTTATTGTGTTGAAGGAATGCCTGAGAAACATTTTTATTGTTTTGTAGGAGTCCCTGAGAAACATTCTTATTGTATTGAAGGATTCCCTGAGAAACATTCTTATTGTATTGAAGTAATCCCTGAGAAACATTCTCATTGTATTGAAGGAATCGCTGAGAAACATTCTTATTGTATTGAAGGATTCCCTGAGAAACATTCTTGTTGTATTGAAGGCATTGCTGAGAAACATTCTTATTGTATTGATGGGTTACCTGATAAACATTCTTATTGTATTGAAGGAATCGCTGATAAACATTCTTATTGTATTGAAGTAATGCCTGAGAAACATTCTTATTGTATTGAAGGATTCCATGAGAAACATCTTATTGTATTGAAGGAATTGCTGAGAAACATTCTTATTTTATTGAAGGATTCCCTTAGAAACATTCTCATTGTATTGAAGGAATCGCTGAGAAACATTCTTATTGTATAGAAGGAATCCCTGAGAAACATTCTTATTGTATTGAAGGATTCCCTGAGAAACATTCTTATTGTAATGAAGTAATCTGTGAGAAACATTCTTATTGTATTGAAGGATTCCCTGAGAAACATTCTTATTGTATTGAAGTAATCCCTGAGAAACATTCTTATTGTAGTGGAGGATTTCCTGAGAAACATACTTATTGTATTGAAGGAATCGCTGAGAAACATTCTTATTGTATTGAAGGATTCCCTGAGAAACATTCTTATTGTATTGAAGTAATCAGTGATAAACATTCTTATTGTATTGAAGGATTCCCTGAGAAACATTCTTATTGTAGTGAAGTAATCCCTGAGAAACCTTCTTATTGTATTGAAGGATTCCCAGAGAAACATACTTATTTTATTGAAGGAATCGCGGAGAAACATTCTTATTGTATTGAAGGATTCCCTGAGAAACATACTTATTGTATTGAAGTAATCAGTGATAAACATTCTTATTGTATTGAAGGATTCCCTGAGAAACATTCTTATTGTATTCAAGTAATCCCTGAGAAACATTCTTATTGTATTGAAGGATTCCCTGAGAAACATTCTTATTGTATTGAAGGCATCGCTGAGAAACATTCTTATTGTATTGATGCATTCCCTGAGAAACATTCTCATTGTATTGAAGGAATCCCTGAGAAACATTCTTATTGTATTGAAGGAATCCCTGAGAAACATTCTTATTGTATTGAAGGAATCCCTGAGAAACATTCTTATTGTATTGAAGGATTACCTGAGAAACATTCTCATTGTGTTGAAGGAATTGCTGAGAAACATTCTTATTGTATTGAAGGATTCCCTGAGAAACATTCTCATTGTATTGAAGGAATCCCTGAGAAACATTCTCATTGTATTGAAGGGATCCCTGAGAAACATTCTTATTGTATTGAAGGATTCCCTGAGAAACATTCTTATTGTATTGAAGTAATCAGTGAGAAACATTCTTATTGTGTTGAAGGATTCCCTGAGAAACATTCTTATTGTATTGAAGTAATCCCTGAGAAACATTCTCATTGTATTGAAGGAATCCCTGGGAAACATTCTCATTGTGTTGAAGGAATCCCTGAGAAACATTTTTATTGTATTGAAGAAATCGCTGAGAAACATTCTTATTGTATTGAAGTAATCCCTGAGAAACATTCTTATTGTATTGAAGGATTCCCTGAGAAACATTCTTATTGTATTGAAGGAATTGCTGAGAAACATTCTCATTGTATTGACGGAATCCCTGAGAAACATTCTCATTGTATTGAAGGAACTCCTGAGAAACATTCTCATTGTGTTGAAGGATTCCCTGAGAAATATTCTCATTGTGTTCAAGGAACCCCTGAGAAACATTCTTATTGTGTTGAAGGAATCGCTAAGAAACATTCTCATTGTGTTGAAGGAATCCCTGAGAAATATTCTTACTGTGTTGAAGGAATCGCTGAGAAACTTTCTCATTGTATTGAAGGAATCGCTGAGAAACGTTCTCATTGTACTGAAGGAATTCCTGAGAAACAGTCTCATTGAATTGAAGGAATCGCTGAGACACATTCTCATTGTATTGAAGGAACCCCTGTGAAACATTCTTATTGTGTAGAAGGAACCTGTGAGAAACATTCTTATTGTGTTGAAGGATTACCTGAGAAATATTCTTATTGTGTTGAAGGAATCCCTGAGCAACATTCTTATTGTTTTGAAGGAATCCCTGAGAAACATTCTTATTGTATTGAAGGAACCCCTGAGAAACATTCTCATTGTGTTGAAGGATTCCCTGAGAAATATTCTCATTGTGTTCAAGGAACCCCTGAGAAACATTCTTATTGTGTTGAAGGAATCGCTAAGAAACATTCTCATTGTGTTGAAGGAATCCCTGAGAAATATTCTTACTGTGTTGAAGGAATCGCTGAGAAACTTTCTCATTGTACTGAAGGAATTCCTGAGAAACATTCTCATTGAATTGAAGGAATCGCTGAGACACATTCTCATTGTATTGAAGGAATCGCTGAGAAACATTCTTATTGTGTAGAAGGAACCTGTGAGAAACATTCTTATTGTGTTGAAGGATTACCTGAGAAACATTCTTATTGTATTGAAGGAACCCCTGAGAAACATTCTCATTGTATTGAAGGATTCCCTGAGAAACATTCTTATTGTATTGAAGGATTCCCTGAGAAACATTCTTATTGTATTGAAGGAATCCCTGAGAAACATTCTTATTGTATTGAAGGATTACCTGAGAAACATTCTCATTGTGTTGAAGGAATTGCTGAGAAACATTCTTATTGTATTGAAGGATTCCCTGAGAAACATTCTCATTGTATTGAAGGAATCCCTGAGAAACATTCTCATTGTATTGAAGGGATCCCTGAGAAACATTCTTATTGTATTGAAGGATTCCCTGAGAAACATTCTTATTGTATTGAAGTAATCAGTGAGAAACATTCTTATTGTGTTGAAGGATTCCCTGAGAAACATTCTTATTGTATTGAAGTAATCCCTGAGAAACATTCTCATTGTATTGAAGGAATCCCTGGGAAACATTCTCATTGTGTTGAAGGAATCCCTGAGAAACATTTTTATTGTATTGAAGAAATCGCTGAGAAACATTCTTATTGTATTGAAGTAATCCCTGAGAAACATTCTTATTGTATTGAAGGATTCCCTGAGAAACATTCTTATTGTATTGAAGGAATTGCTGAGAAACATTCTCATTGTATTGACGGAATCCCTGAGAAACATTCTCATTGTGTTCAAGGATTCCCTGAGAAATATTCTCATTGTGTTCAAGGAACCCCTGAGAAACATTCTTATTGTGTTGAAGGAATCGCTAAGAAACATTCTCATTGTGTTGAAGGAATCCCTGAGAAATATTCTTACTGTGTTGAAGGAATCGCTGAGAAACTTTCTCATTGTATTGAAGGAATCGCTGAGAAACGTTCTCATTGTACTGAAGGAATTCCTGAGAAACAGTCTCATTGAATTGAAGGAATCGCTGAGACACATTCTCATTGTATTGAAGGAACCCCTGAGAAACATTCTTATTGTGTAGAAGGAACCTGTGAGAAACATTCTTATTGTGTTGAAGGATTACCTGAGAAACATTCTTATTGTGTTGAAGGAATCCCTGAGCAACATTCTTATTGTTTTGAAGGAATCCCTGAGAAACATTCTTATTGTATTGAAGGAACCCCTGAGAAACATTCTCATTGTGTTGAAGGATTCCCTGAGAAATATTCTCATTGTGTTCAAGGAACCCCTGAGAAACATTCTTATTGTGTTGAAGGAATCGCTAAGAAACATTCTCATTGTGTTGAAGGAATCCCTGAGAAATATTCTTACTGTGTTGAAGGAATCGCTGAGAAACTTTCTCATTGTACTGAAGGAATTCCTGAGAAACATTCTCATTGAATTGAAGGAATCGCTGAGACACATTCTCATTGTATTGAAGGAATCGCTGAGAAACATTCTTATTGTGTAGAAGGAACCTGTGAGAAACATTCTTATTGTGTTGAAGGATTACCTGAGAAACATTCTTATTGTATTGAAGGAACCCCTGAGAAACATTCTCATTGTATTGAAGGATTCCCTGAGAAACATTCTTATTGTATTGAAGGATTCCCTGAGAAACATTCTTATTGTATTCAAGTAATCCCTGAGAAACATTCTTATTGTATTGAAGGATTACCTGAGAAACATTCTTATTGTATTGATGGATTACCTGAGAAACATTCAAATTGTATTGAAGGAATCGCTGACAAACATTCTTATTGTATTGAAGGAATTGCTGAGAAACATTCTTATTGTATTGAAGGATTCCCTGAGAAACATTCTCATTGTATTGAAGGATTCCCTGAGAAACATTCTCATTGTGTTCAAGGAATCGCTGAGAAATATTCTTATTGTATTGAAGGAATCCCTGAGAAACATTCTCATTGTGTTCAAGGAATCCCTGAGAAACATTCTCATTGTGTTCAAGTAACCCCTGAGAAACATTCTTATTGTGTTGAAGGAATCGCTGAGAAACATTCTCATTGTGTTGAAGGAATCCCTGAGAAATATTCTTATTGTGTTGAAGGAATCCCTGAGAAACATTCTCATTGTATTGAAGGAATCCCTGAGAAACATTCTCATTGTATTGAAGGAACTCCTGAGAAACATTCTCATTGTGTTGAAGGAATCCCTGAGAAACATTCTCATTGTGTTGAAGGAATCCCTGAGAAACATTCTCATTGTATTGAAGGAACTCCTGAGAAACATTCTCATTGTGTTGAAGGAATCCCTGAGAAACATTCTCATTGTATTGAAGGAACTCCTGAGAAACATTCTCATTGTGTTGAAGGAATCCCTGAGAACCATTCTCATTGTATTGAAGGAATCCCTGAGAAATAGTCTTATTGTGTTGAAGGAATCCCTGAGAAACATTCTCATTGTATTGAAGGAATCCCTGAGAAACATTCTCATTGTATTGAAGGAACTCCTGAGAAACATTCTCATTGTGTTGAAGGAATCCCTGAGAAACATTCTCATTGTATTGAAGGAATCCCTGAGAACCATTCTCATTGTATTGAAGGAACTCCTGAGAAACATTCTCATTGTGTTTAAGGAATCCCTGAGAAATATTCTTATTGTGTTGAAGGAATCGCTGAGAAACGTTCTCATTGTACTGAAGGAATTCCTGAGAAACAGTCTCATTGAATTGAAGGAATCGCTGAGAAACATTCTCATTGTATTGAAGGAACCCCTGTGAAACATTCTTATTGTGTAGAAGGAACCTGTGAGAAACATTCTTATTGTGTTGAAGGATTACCTGAGAAACATTCTCATTGTGTTGAAGGATTCGCTGAGAAACATTCTTATTGTATTGAAGGAATCGCGGAGAAACATTCTTATTGTGTTGAAGGAATGCCTGAGAAACATTCTTATTGTTTTGTAGGAGTCCCTGAGAAACATTCTTATTGTATTGAAGGATTCCCTGAGAAACATTCTTATTGTATTGAAGTAATCCCTGAGAAACATTCTCATTGTATTGAAGGAATCGCTGAGAAACATTCTTATTGTATTGAAGGATTCCCTGAGAAACATTCTTGTTGTATTGAAGGCATTGCTGAGAAACATTCTTATTGTATTGATGGGTTACCTGATAAACATTCTTATTGTATTGAAGGAATCGCTGATAAACATTCTTATTGTATTGAAGTAATGCCTGAGAAACATTCTTATTGTATTGAAGGATTCCATGAGAAACATCTTATTGTATTGAAGGAATTGCTGAGAAACATTCTTATTTTATTGAAGGATTCCCTGAGAAACATTCTTATTGTATTGAAGTAATCCCTGAGAAACATTCTTATTGTAGTGGAGGATTTCCTGAGAAACATACTTATTGTATTGAAGGAATCGCTGAGAAACATTCTTATTGTATTGAAGGATTCCCTGAGAAACATTCTTATTGTATTGAAGTAATCAGTGATAAACATTCTTATTGTATTGAAGGATTCCCTGAGAAACATTCTTATTGTAGTGAAGTAATCCCTGAGAAACCTTCTTATTGTATTGAAGGATTCCCAGAGAAACATACTTATTTTATTGAAGGAATCGCGGAGAAACATTCTTATTGTATTGAAGGATTCCCTGAGAAACATACTTATTGTATTGAAGTAATCAGTGATAAACATTCTTATTGTATTGAAGGATTCCCTGAGAAACATTCTTATTGTATTCAAGTAATCCCTGAGAAACATTCTTATTGTATTGAAGGATTCCCTGAGAAACATTCTTATTGTATTGAAGGCATCGCTGAGAAACATTCTTATTGTATTGATGCATTCCCTGAGAAACATTCTCATTGTATTGAAGGAATCCCTGAGAAACATTCTTATTGTATTGAAGGAATCCCTGAGAAACATTCTTATTGTATTGAAGGAATCCCTGAGAAACATTCTTATTGTATTGAAGGATTACCTGAGAAACATTCTAATTGTGTTGAAGGAATTGCTGAGAAACATTCTTATTGTATTGAAGGATTCCCTGAGAAACATTCTCATTGTATTGAAGGAATCCCTGAGAAACATTCTCATTGTATTGAAGGGATCCCTGAGAAACATTCTTATTGTATTGAAGGATTCCCTGAGAAACATTCTTATTGTATTGAAGTAATCAGTGAGAAACATTCTTATTGTGTTGAAGGATTCCCTGAGAAACATTCTTATTGTATTGAAGTAATCCCTGAGAAACATTCTCATTGTATTGAAGGAATCCCTGGGAAACATTCTCATTGTGTTGAAGGAATCCCTGAGAAACATTTTTATTGTATTGAAGAAATCGCTGAGAAACATTCTTATTGTATTGAAGTAATCCCTGAGAAACATTCTTATTGTATTGAAGGATTCCCTGAGAAACATTCTTATTGTATTGAAGGAATTGCTGAGAAACATTCTCATTGTATTGACGGAATCCCTGAGAAACATTCTCATTGTATTGAAGGAACTCCTGAGAAACATTCTCATTGTACTGAAGGAATTCCTGAGAAACAGTCTCATTGAATTGAAGGAATCGCTGAGACACATTCTCATTGTATTGAAGGAACCCCTGTGAAACATTCTTATTGTGTAGAAGGAACCTGTGAGAAACATTCTTATTGTGTTGAAGGATTACCTGAGCAACATTCTTATTGTTTTGAAGGAATCCCTGAGAAACATTCTTATTGTATTGAAGGAACCCCTGAGAAACATTCTCATTGTGTTGAAGGATTCCCTGAGAAATATTCTCATTGTGTTCAAGGAACCCCTGAGAAACATTCTTATTGTGTTGAAGGAATCGCTAAGAAACATTCTCATTGTGTTGAAGGAATCCCTGAGAAATATTCTTACTGTGTTGAAGGAATCGCTGAGAAACTTTCTCATTGTACTGAAGGAATTCCTGAGAAACATTCTCATTGAATTGAAGGAATCGCTGAGACACATTCTCATTGTATTGAAGGAATCGCTGAGAAACATTCTTATTGTGTAGAAGGAACCTGTGAGAAACATTCTTATTGTGTTGAAGGATTACCTGAGAAACATTCTTATTGTATTGAAGGAACCCCTGAGAAACATTCTCATTGTATTGAAGGATTCCCTGAGAAACATTCTTATTGTATTGAAGGATTCCCTGAGAAACATTCTTATTGTATTCAAGTAATCCCTGAGAAACATTCTTATTGTATTGAAGCATTACCTGAGAAACATTCTTATTGTATTGATGGATTACCTGAGAAACATTCAAATTGTATTGAAGGAATCGCTGACAAACATTCTTATTGTATTGAAGGAATTGCTGAGAAACATTCTTATTGTATTGAAGGATTCCCTGAGAAACATTCTCATTGTATTGAAGGAATCCCTGAGAAACATTCTTATTGTATTGAAGGAATCCCTGAGAAACATTCTTATTGTATTGAAGGAATCCCTGAGAAACATTCTTATTGTATTGAAGGATTACCTGAGAAACATTCTCATTGTGTTGAAGGAATTGCTGAGAAACATTCTTATTGTATTGAAGGATTCCCTGAGAAACATTCTCATTGTATTGAAGGAATCCCTGAGAAACATTCTTATTGTATTGAAGGAATCGCTGAGAAACATTCTTATTGTATTGAAGGATTACCTGAGAAACATTCTCATTGTGTTGAAGGATTCCCTCAGAAACATTCTTATCTAATTGAAGGAATCGCTGAGAAACATTCTTATTGTATTGAAGGAATCGCTGAGAAATATTCTCATTGTATTGAAGGAATCCCTGAGAAATATTCTCATTGTATTGAAGGATTAACTGAGAAACATTCTCATTGTGTTGAAGGAATCCCTGAAAAACATTCTCATTGTGTTGGAGGAACTCCTGAGAAACATTCTCATTGTATTGAAGGGATCCCTGAGAAACATTCTTATTGTATTGAAGGATTCCCTGAGAAACATTCTTATTGTATTGAAGTAATCAGTGAGAAACATTCTTATTGTGTTGAAGGAATCCCTGAGAAACATTCTTATTGTATTGAAGTAATCCCTGAGAAACATTCTCATTGTATTGAAGGAATCCCTGGGAAACATTCTCATTGTGTTGAAGGAATCCCTGAGAAACATTCTTATTGTATTGAAGGATTCCCTGAGAAACATTCTTATTGTATTGAAGGAATTGCTGAGAAACATTCTTATTTTATTGCAGGATTCCCTGAGAAACATTCTCTTTAAATTGAAGGAATCACTGAGAAACATTCTTATTGTATTGAAGGAATCCCTGAGAAACATTCTTATTGTATTGAAGGATTACCTGAGAAACATTCTCATTGTGTTGAAGGATTTCCTGAGAAACATTCTTATTGTATTGAAGGAATCGCTGAGAAACATTCTTATTGTATTGAAGGAATCCCTGAGAAATATTTTTATTGTCTTGAAGGAATCCCTGAGAAACATTCTCATTCTATTGAAGGATTCCCTGAGAAAGATTCTTATTGTATTGAAGTAATTAGTGAGAAACATTCTTATTGTATTGAAGGATTCCCTGAGAAACATTCTTATTGTATTGAAGGAATCGGTGAGAAACATTCTTATTGTAATGATGGATTACCTGAGAAACATTCTTATTGTATTGATAGATTACCTGAGATACATTCTTATTGTGTTGAAGGAATCGCTGAGAACCATTCTCATTGTATTGAAGGAATCGCTGTGAAACATTCTTATTGTATTGAAGTAATCCCTGAGAAACATTCTTATTGTATTGAAGGATTCCCTGAGAAACATTCTCATTGTATTGAAGGATTACCTGAGAAACATTCTCAGTGTATTGAAGGAATCCCTGAGAAACATTCTCATTGTATTGAAGGATTAACTGAGAAACATTCTCATTGTATTGAAGGAATCCCTGAAAAACATTCTCATTGTGTTGGAGGAACTCCTGAGAAACATTCTCATTGTATTGAAGGGATCCCTGAGAAACATTCTTATTGTATTGAAGGATTCCCTGAGAAACATTCTTATTGTATTGAAGTAATCAGTGAGAAACATTCTTATTGTGTTGAAGGAATCCCTGAGAAACATTCTTATTGTATTGAAGTAATCCCTGAGAAACATTCTCATTGTATTGAAGGAATCCCTGGGAAACATTCTCATTGTGTTGAAGGAATCCCTGAGAAACATTTTTATTGTATTGAAGAAATCGCTGAGAAACATTCTTATTGTATTGAAGTAATCCCTGAGAAACATTCTTATTGTATTGAAGGATTCCCTGAGAAACATTCTTATTGTATTGAAGGAATTGCTGAGAAACATTCTTATTTTATTGCAGGATTCCCTGAGAAACATTCTCATTAAATTGAAGGAATCACTGAGAAACATTCTTATTGTATTGAAGGAATCCCTGAGAAACATTCTTATTGTATTGAAGGATTACCTGAGAAACATTCTCATTGTGTTGAAGGATTTCCTGAGAAACATTCTTATTGTATTGAAGGAATCGCTGAGAAACATTCTCATTGTATTGAAGGAATCGCTGAGAAACATTCTTATTGTATTGAAGGAATCCCTGAGAAATATTTTTATTGTCTTGAAGGAATCCCTGAGAAACATTCTCATTCTATTGAAGGATTCCCTGAGAAAGATTCTTATTGTATTGAAGTAATTAGTGAGAAACATTCTTATTGTATTGAAGGATTCCCTGAGAAACATTCTTATTGTATTGAAGGAATCGGTGAGAAACATTCTTATTGTAATGATGGATTACCTGAGAAACATTCTTATTGTATTGATAGATTACCTGAGATACATTCTTATTGTGTTGAAGGAATCGCTGAGAACCATTCTCATTGTAATGAAGGAATCGCTGAGAAACATTCTTATTGTATTGAAGTAATCCCTGAGAAACATTCTTATTGTATTGAAGGATTCCCTGAGAAACATTCTCATTGGATTGAAGGATTACCTGAGAAACATTCTCAGTGTATTGAAGGAATCCCTGAGAAACATTCTCATTGTGTTGAAGGATTCCCTGAGAAATATTCTCATTGTGTTCAAGGAACCCCTGAGAAACATTCTTATTGTGTTGAAGGAATCGCTGAGAAACATTCTCATTGTGTTGAAGGAATCCCTGAGAAATATTCTTATTGTGTTGAAGGAATCGCTGAGAAACGTTCTCATTGTACTGAAGGAATTCCTGAGAAACAGTCTCATTGAATTGAAGGAATTGCTGAGAAACATTCTCATTGTATTGAAGGAACCCCTGTGAAACATTCTTATTGTGTAGAAGGAACCTGTGAGAAACATTCTTATTGTGTTGAAGGAATCCCTGAGCAACATTCCTATAGTTTTGAAGGAGTCCCTGAGAAACATTCTTATTGTGTTGAAGGAGTCCCTGAGAAACATTCTTATTGTTTTGAAGGAGTCCCTGAGAAACATTCTTATTGTTTTGAAGGAATCCCTGAGAAACATTCTTATTGTGTTGAAGGAATCCCTGAGCAACATTCTTATTGTTTTGAAGGAGTCCCTGAGAAACATTCTTATTGTATTGAAGGATTCCCTGAGAAACTTTCTTATTGTATTGAAGTAATCCCTGAGAAACGTTCTTATTGTATTGAAGGAATCGCTGAGAAACATTCTTATTGTATTGAAGGATTCCCTGAGAAACATTCTTGTTGTATTGAAGGCATTGCTGAGAAACATTCTTATTGTATTGATGGGTTACCTGAGAAACATTCTTATTGTATTGATGGATTACCTGAGAAACATTCTTATTGTGTTGAAGGAATCGCTGAGAACCATTCTCATTGTATTGAAGGAATCGCTGAGAAACATTCTTATTGTATTGAAGGAATCGCTGATAAACATTCTTATTGTATTGAAGTAATGCCTGAGAAACATTCTTATTGTATTGAAGGATTCCCTGAGAAACATTCTTATTGTATTGAAGGAATTGCTGAGAAACATTCTTATTTTATTGAAGAATTCCCGAAGAAACATTCTCATTGTGTTGAAGGAATCGCTGAGAAACATTCTTATTGTATTGATGGAATCCCTGAGAAACATTCTTATTGTATTGAAGGATTCCCTGAGAAACATTCTTATTGTATTGAAGGAATCGGTGAGAAACATTCTTATTGTAATGATGGATTACCTGAGAAACATTCTTATTGTATTGATAGATTACCTGAGATACATTCTTATTGTGTTGAAGGAATCGCTGAGAACCATTCTCATTGTATTGAAGGAATCGCTGAGAAACATTCTTATTGTATTGAAGTAATCCCTGAGAAACATTCTTATTGTATTGAAGGATTCCCTGAGAAACATTCTCATTGTATTGAAGGATTACCTGAGAAACATTCTCAGTGTATTGAAGGAATCCCTGAGAAACATTCTCATTGTGTTGAAGGATTCCCTGAGAAATATTCTCATTGTGTTCAAGGAACCCCTGAGAAACATTCTTATTGTGTTGAAGGAATCGCTGAGAAACATTCTCATTGTGTTGAAGGAATCCCTGAGAAATATTCTTATTGTGTTGAAGGAATCGCTGAGAAACTTTCTCATTGTACTGAAGGAATTCCTGAGAAACAGTCTCATTGAATTGAAGGAATCGCTGAGAAACATTCTCATTGTATTGAAGGAACCCATGTGAAACATTCTTATTGTGTAGAAGGAACCTGTGAGAAACATTCTTTTTGTGTTGAAGGAATCCCTGAGCAACATTCTTATAGTTTTGAAGGTGTCCCTGAGAAACATTCTTATTGTATTGAAGGATTCCCTGAGAAACATTCTTATTGTATTGAAGTAATCCCTGAGAAACATTCTTATTGTATTGAAGTAATCCCTGAGAAACATTCTTATTGTTTTGAAGGAGTCCCTGAGAAACATTCTTATTGTTTTGAAGGAATCCCTGAGAAACATTCTTATTGTGTTGAAGGAATCCCTGAGCAACATTCTTATTGTTTTGAAGGAGTCCCTGAGAAACATTCTTATTGTATTGAAGGATTCCCTGAGAAACTTTCTTATTGTATTGAAGTAATCCCTGAGAAACGTTCTTATTGTATTGAAGGAATCGCTGAGAAACATTCTTATTGTATTGAAGGATTCCCTGAGAAACATTCTTGTTGTATTGAAGGCATCGCTGAGAAACATTCTTATTGTATTGAAGGATTCCCTGAGAAACATTCTTATTGTAATGAAGGCATCGCTGAGAAACATTCTTATTGTATTGATGGGTTACCTGAGAAACATTCTTATTGTATTGATGGATTACCTGAGAAACATTCTTATTGTGTTGAAGGAATCGCTGAGAACCATTCGCATTGTATTGAAGGAATCGCTGAGAAACATACTTATTGTATTGAAGGAATCGCTGATAAACATTCTTATTTTATTGAAGGATTCCCTGAGAAACATTCTCATTGTGTTGAAGGAATCGCTGAGAAACATTCTTATTGTATTGATGGAATCCCTGAGAAACATTCTTATTGTATTGAAGGATTCCCTGCGAAACATTCTTATTGTATTGAAGTAATCAGTGAGAAACATTCTTATTGTATTGAAGGATTCCCTGAGAAACATTCTTATTGTATTGAAGTAATCCCTGAGAAACATTCTTATTGTAGTGAAGGATTCCCTGAGAAACATACTTATTGTATTGAAGGAATCGCTGAGAAACATTCTTATTGTATTGAAGGATACCCTGAGGAACATTCTTATTGTATTGAAGTAATCAATGATAAACATTCTTATTGTATTGAAGGATTCCCTGAGAAATATTCTTATTGTAGTGAAGTAATCCCTGAGAAACATTCCTGTTGTATTGAAGGATTCCCTCAGAAACATTCTTATTGTGTTGAGGGAATCCCTGAGAAACATTCTTATTGTTTTGAAGGAGTCCCTGAGAAACATTCTTATTGTATTGAAGGAAACCCTGAGAAACATTCTCATTGTATTGAAGGATTCCCTGAGAAACATTTTTATTGTATTGAAGTAATCCCTGAGAAACATTCTTATTGTATTGAAGGATTCCCTGAGAAACATTCTTGTTGTATTGAAGGCATCGCTGAGAAACTTTCTTATTGTATTGATGGGTTACCTGAGAAACATTCTTATTGTATTGATGGATTACCTGAGAAACATTCTTATTGTATTGATGGATTACCTGAGAAACATTCTTATTGTGTTGAAGGAATCGCTGAGAACCATTCTCATTGTATTGAAGGAATCGCTGAGAAACATTCTTATTGTATTGAAGGATTCCCTGAGAAACATTCTTATTGTATTGAAGGAATTGCTGAGAAACATTCTTATTATATTGAAGGATTCCCTGAGAAACATTCTCATTGTATTGAAGGAATCGCTGAGAAACATTCTTATTGTATTGAAGGTATCGCTGAGAAACATTCTTATTGTATTGAAGGATTCCCTGAGAAACATTCTCATTGTGTTCAACGAACCCCTGAGAAACATTCTCATTGTATTGAAGGAATCCCTGAGAAACATTCTCTTTGTGTTGAAGGAACCCCTGAGAAACATTCTCATTGTGTTCAAGGAATCGCGGAGAAACATTCTTATTGTGTTGAAGGAACTCCTGAGAAACATTCTCATTGTATTGAAGCAACTCCTGAGAAACATTGTCATTGTGTTGAAGGAATCCCTGAGAAACATTCTCATTGTGTTGAAGGAATCGTTGAGAAACATTCTCATTGTGTTGAAGGAATCCCTGAGAAACATTCTCATTGTATTGAAGGAATTCCTGAGAAACATTCTCATTGTATTGAAGGAACTCCTGAGAAACATTCTCATTGTGTTGAAGGATTCCCTGAGAAACATTCTCATTGTGTTGAAGGAATCGCTGAGGAACATTCTCATTGTATTGGAGGAACCCCTGAGAAACATTCTCATTGTATTGAAGGAGTCCCTGAAAAACATTCTCATTGTGTTCAAGGAATCGCTGAGAAACATTCTCATTGTATTGAAGGAATCTCTGAGAAACATTCTCATTGTATTGAAGGATTCCCTGAGAAACATTCTCATTGTATTGAAGGAATCCCTGAGAAACATTCTCATTGTGTTGAAGGAACCCCTGAGAAACATTCTTATTGTGTTGAAGGAATCGCTGAGAAACATTCTCATTGTGTTGAAGGAATCCCTGAGAAATATTCTTATTGTACTGAAGGAATCCCTGAGAAACAGTCTCATTGAATTGAAGGAACCCCTGTGAAACATTGTTATTGTGTAGAAGGAACCTGTGAGAAACATTCTTATTGTGTTGAAGGATTACCTGAGAAACATTCTCATTGTGTTGAAGGATTGGCTGAGAAACATTCTTTTTGTATTGAAGGAATCGCTGAGAAACATTCTTATTGTGTTGAAGGAATCCCTGAGAAACATTCTTATTGTTTTGAAGGAGTCCCTGAGAAACATTCTTATTGTTTTGAAGGAGTCCCTGAGAAACATTCTTATTGTATTGAAGGAATCGCTGAGAAACATTCTTATTGTATTGAAGTAATCAGTGAGAAACATTCTTATTGTATTGAAGGATTCGCTGAGAAACATTCTTATGGTATTGAAGTAATCCCTGAGAAACATTCTTGTTGTATTGAAGGATTCCCTGAGAAACATTCTTGTTGTAGTTAAGGCATCGCTGAGAAACATTCTCATTGTATTGAAGTAATCGCTGAGAAACATTCTTATTGTATTGAAGGAATCGCTGACAAATATTCTTATTGTGTTGAAGGAATCCCTGAGAAACATTCTTATTGTATTGAAGGAATCGCTGATAAATATTCTTATTGTATTGAAGGAATCGCTGATAAATATTCTTATTGTATTGAAGTAATCCCTGAGAAACATTCTTATTGTAGTGAAGGATTCCCTGAGAAACATACTTATTGTATTGAAGGAATCGCTGATAAATATTCTTATTGTATTGAAGGAATCGCTGATAAATATTCTTATTGTATTGAAGGATTCCCTGAGAAACATTCTTATTGTATTGAAGTAATCAGTGATAAACATTCTTATTGTATTGAAGGATTCCCTGAGAAACATTCCTATTGTATTGAAGTAATCAGTGATAAACATTCTTATTGTATTGAAGGATTCCCTGAGAAACATTCTTATTGTATTGAAATAATCCCTGAGAAACATTCTTATTGTATTGAATGATTCCCCGAGAAACATTCTTATTGTATTGAAGGCATCGCTGAGAAACATTCTTATTGTATTGATGGATTACCTGAGAAACATTCTTATTGTATTGATGGAGTACCTGAGAAACATTCTTATTGTGTTGAAGGAATCGCTGAGAACCATTCTCATTGTATTAAAGGAATCGCTGAGAAACTTTCTTATTGTATTGAAGGATTCCCTGAGAAACATTCTTATTGTATTGAAGGAATTGCTGAGAAACATTCTTATTGTATTGAAGGATTCCCTGAGAAACATCCTTATTGTACTGAAGTAATCAGTGAAAAACATTCTTATTGTATTGAAGGATTCCCTGAGAAACATTCTTATTGTATTGAAGTAATCCCTGAGAAACATTCTTATTGTATTGAAGGATTCCCTGAGAAACATTCTTATTGTATTGAAGGCATCGCTGAGAAACATTCTTATTGTATTGATGGATTACGTGAGAAACATTCTTATTGTATTGATGGATTACCTGAGAAACATTCTCATTGTATTGAAGGAATCGCTGAGAAACATTCTTTTTGTATTGAAGGAATCGCTGAGAAACATTCTCATTGTATTGATGGATTACCTGAGAAACATTCTCATTGTGCTGAAGGAATCGCTGAGAAACATTCTCATTGCATTGAAGGATTCGCTGAGAAACATTCTTATTGTATTGAAGGAATTGCTGAGAAACATTCTCATTGTATTGAAGGAATCCTTGAGAAACATTCTCATTGTGTTCAAGGAACCCCTGAGAAACATTCTTATTGTGTTGAAGGATTCCCTGAGAAACATTCTTATTGTACTGAAGGATTAACTGAGAAATATTCTCATTGTATTGAAGGAATCCCTGAGAAACATTCTCATTGTGTTGGAGGAACTCCTGAGAAACATTCTCATTGTATTGAAGGGATCCCTGAGAAACATTCTTATTGCATTGAAGGATTCCCTGAGAAACATTCTTATTGTATTGAAGTAATCAGTGAGAAACATTCTTATTGTGTTGAAGGATTACCTGAGAAACATTCTCATTGTATTGAAGGAATCCCTGAGAAACATTCTCATTGTGTTCAAGGAACCCCTGAGAAACATTCTTATTGTGTTGAAGGATTCCCTGAGAAACATTCTTATTGTATTGGAGTAATCCCTGAGAAACATTCTTATTGTATTGAAGGATTCCCTGAGAAACATTCTTATTGTATTGAAGGCATCGCTGAGAAACATTCTTATTGTATTGAAGGCATCGCTGAGAAACATTCTTATTGTATTGATGGATTACCTGAGAAACATCCTTATTGTATTGATGGATTACCTGAGAAACATTCTCTTGTATTGAAGGAATCGCTGAGAAACATTCTTATTGTATTGAAGGAATCGCTGAGAAACATTCTCATTGTATTAAAGGACTACCTGAGAAACATTCTCATTGTGCTGAAGGAATCGCTGAGAAACATTTTCATTGTATTGAAGGATTCGCTGAGAAACATTCTTATTGTATTGGAGGAATTGCTGAGAAACATTCTTATTGTATTGAAGGATTCCCTGAGAAACATTCTCATTGTATTGAAGGAATCGCTGAGAAACATTCTTATTGTATTGAAGGAATCCCTGAGAAACATTCTTATTGTATTGAAGGATTCCCTGAGAAACATTCTTATTGTATTGAAGGAATCGCTGAGAAACATTCTTATTGTATTGAAGGATTCCCTGAGAAACATTCTTATTGTATTGAAGGAATCGCTGAGAAACATTCTTATTGTATTGAAGGAATCGCTGAGAAATATTCTTATTGTATTGAAGGAATCCCTGAGAAACATTCTCATTGTACTGAAGGATTAACTGAGAAATATTCTCATTGTATTGAAGGAATCCCGGAGAAACATTCTCATTGTGTTGGAGGAACTCCTGAGAAACATTCTCATTGTATTGAAGGGATCCCTGAGAAACATTCTGATTGCATTGAAGGATTCCCTGAGAAACATTCTTATTGCATTGAAGTAATCAGTGAGAAACATTCTTATTGTGTTGAAGGATTACCTGAGAAACATTCTCATTGTATTGAAGGAATCCCTGAGAAACATTCTCATTGTATTGAAGGAACTCCTGAGAAACATTCTCATTGTGTTGAAGGATTCCCTCAGAAATATTCTCATTGTGTTCAAGGAATCGCTGAGAAATATTCTTATTGTATTGAAGTAATCCCTGAGAAACATTCTCATTGTATTGAAGGAACTCCTGAGAAACATTCTCATTGTGTTGAAGGATTCCCTGAGAAATATTCTCATTGTGTTCAAGGAATCCCTGAGAAACATTCTCAATGTGTTCAAGGAACCCCTGAGAAACATTCTTATTGTGTTGAAGGAATCGCTGAGAAACATTCTCATTGTGTTGAAGGAATCCCTGAGAAATATTCCTATTGAATTGAAGGAATCGCTGAGAAACATTCTCATTGTGTTGAAGGAATCCCAGAGAAACGTTCTTATTGTGTTGAAGGAATCCCTGAGCAACATTCTTATTGTTTTGAAGGAGTCCCTGAGAAACATTCTTATTGTATTGAAGGAACCCCTGAGAAACATTCTCATTGTATTGAAGGATTCCCTGAGAAACATTCTTATTGTATTGAAGTAATCCCTGAGAAACGTTCTTATTGTATTGAAGGAATCGCTGAGAAACATTCTTATTGTATTGAAGGATTCCCTGAGAAACATTCTTGTTGTATTGAAGGCATTGCTGAGAAACATTCTTATTGTATTGATGGGTTACCTGAGAAACATTCTTATTGTATTGATGGATTACCTGAGAAACATTCTTATTGTGTTGAAGGAATTGCTGAGAACCATTCTCATTGTATTGAAGGAATCGCTGATAAACATTCTTATTGTATTGAAGTAATGCCTGAGAAACATTCTTATTGTATTGAAGGATTCCCTGAGAAACATTCTTATTGTATTGAAGGAATTGCTGAGAAACATTCTTATTTTATTGAAGGATTCCCTGAGAAACATTCTCATTGTGTTGAAGGAATCGCTGAGAAACATTCTTATTGTATTGAAGGAATCCCTGAGAAACATTCTTATTGTATTGAAGGATTCCCTGCGAAACATGCTTATTGTATTGAAGTAATCAGTGAGAAACATTCTTATTGTATTGAAGGATTCCCTGAGAAACATTCTTATTGTATTGAAGTAATCCCTGAGAAACATTCTTATTGTAGTGAAGGATTCCCTGAGAAACATACTTATTGTATTGGAGGAATCGCTGAGAAACATTCTTATTGTATTGAAGGATTCCCTGAGGAACATTCTTATTGTATTGAAGTAATCAGTGATAAACATTCTTATTGTATTGAAGGATTCCCTGAGAAATATTCTTATTGTAGTGAAGTAATCCCTGAGAAACATTCTTATTGTATTGAAGGATTCCCTGAGAAACATTCTTATTGTGTTGAAGGAATCCCTGAGAAACATTCTTATTGTATTGAAGGATTCCCTGAGAAACATTCTTATTGTGTTGAAGGAATCCCTGAGAAACATTCTTATTGTTTTGAAGGATTCCCTGAGAAACATTCTTATTGTATTGAAGGAAACCCTGAGAAACATTCTCATTGTATTGAAGGATTCCCTGAGAAACATTCTTATTGTATTGAAGTAATCCCCGAGAAACATTCTTATTGTATTGAAGGCATCGCTGAGAAACATTCTCATTGTATTGAAGGATTCCCTGAGAAACATTCTTGTTGTATTGAAGGCATCGCTGAGAAACATTCTTATTGTATTGATGGGTTACCTGAGAAACATTCTTATTGTATTGATGGATTACCTGAGAAACATTCTTATTGTGTTGAAGGAATCGCTGAGAACCATTCTCATTGTATTGAAGGAATCGCTGAGAAACATTCTTATTGTATTGAAGGAATCGCTGATAAACATTCTTATTGTATTGAAGTAATGCCTGAGAAACATTCTTATTGAATTGAAGGATTCCCTGAGAAACATTCTTATTGTATTGAAGGAATTGCTGAGAAACATTCTTATTTTATTGAAGGATTCCCTGAGAAACATTCTCATTGTATTGAAGGAATCGCTGAGAAACATTCTTATTGTATTGAAGGAATCCCTGAGAAACATTCTTATTGTATTGAAGGAATCCCTGAGAAACATTCTCATTGTGTTCAACGAACCCCTGAGAAACGTTCTCATTGTATTGAAGGAATCCCTTTGAAACATTCTCTTTGTGTTGAAGGAACCCCTGAGAAACATTCTCATTGTGTTCAAGGAATCGCGGAGAAACATTCTTATTGTGTTGAAGGAACTCCTGAGAAACATTCTCATTGTATTGAAGCAACTCCTGAGAAACATTCTCATTGTGTTGAAGGATTCCCTGAGAAACATTCTCATTGTGTTGAAGGAATCGCTGAGAAACATTCTCATTGTATTGAAGGAACCCCTGAGAAACATTCTCATTGTATTGAAGGAGTCCCTGAAAAACATTCTCATTGTGTTCAAGGAATTGCTGAGAAATATTCTTATTGTATTGAACGACTCCCTGAGAAACATTCTCATTGTATTGAAGGAACCCCTGAGAAACATTCTCATTGTATTGAAGGAATCCCTGAGAAACATTCTCATTGTATTGAAGGAATCCCTGAGAAATATTCTTATTGTACTGAAGGAATCCCTGAGAAACATTCTTATTGAATTGAAGGAATCCCTGAGAAATATTCTCATTGTATTGAAGGAACCCCTGTGAAACATTGTTATTGTGTAGAAGGAACCTGTGAGAAACATTCTTATTGTGTTGAAGGATTACCTGAGAAACATTCTCATTCTGTTGAAGGATTCGCTGAGAAACATTCTTTTTGTATTGAAGGAATCGCTGAGAAACATTCTTATTGTGTTGAAGGAATCCCTGAGAAACATTCTTATTGTTTTGAAGGAGTCCCTGAGAAACATTCTTATTGTATTGAAGGAAGCCCTGAGAAACATTCTTATTGTATTAAAGGAATCGCTGATAAATATTCTTATTGTATTGAAGTAATCCCTGAGAAACATTCTTATTGTAGTGAAGGATTCCCTGAGAAACATACTTATTGTATTGAAGGAATCGCTGAGAAACATTCTTATTGTATTGAAGGATTCCCTGAGAAACATTCTTATTGTATTGAAGTAATCAGTGATAAACATTCTTATTGTATTGAAGGATTCCCTGAGAATCATTCCTATTGTATTGAAGTAATCAGTGATAAACATTCTTATTGTATTGAAGGATTCCCTGAGAAACATTCTTATTGAATTGAAGTAATCCCTGAGAAACATTCTTATTGTATTGAATGATTCCCCGAGAAACATTCTTTTGTATTGAAGGCATCGCTGAGAAACATTCTTATTGTATTGATGGATTACCTGAGAAACATTCTTATTGTATTGATGGAGTACCTGAGAAACATTCTTATTGTGTTGAAGGAATCGCTGAGAACCATTCTCATTGTATTGAAGGAATCGCTGAGAAACATTCTTATTGTATTGAAGGAATCGCTGATAAACGTTCTTATTGTATTGAAGTAATCCCTGAGAAACATTCTTATTGTATTGAAGGATTCCCTGAGAAACATTCTTATTGTATTGAAGGAATTGCTGAGAAACATTCTTATTTTATTGAAGGATTCCCTCAGAAACATTCTCATTGTATTGAAGGAATCGCTGAGAAACATTCTTATTGTATTGAAGGAATCCCTGAGAAACATTCTTATTGTATTGAAGGGTTCCCTGAGAAACATACTTATTGTATTGAAGGATTCCCTGAGAAACATTCTTATTGTACTGAAGTAATCAGTGATAAACATTCTTATTGTTTGAAGGATTCCCTGAGAAACATTCTTATTGTATTGAAGTAATCCCTGAGAAACATTCTTATTGTATTGAAGGATTCCCTGAGAAACATTCTTATTGTATTGAAGGAATCGCTGATAAACATTCTTATTGTTTGAAGGATTCCCTGAGAAACATTCTTATTGTATTGAAGTAATCCCTGAGAAACATTCTTATTGTATTGAAGGATTCCCTGAGAAACATTCTTATTGTATTTAAGGCATCGCTGAGAAACATTCTTATTGTATTGATGGATTACCTGAGAAACATTCTCATTGTATTGAAGGAATCGCTGAGAAACATTCTTATTGTATTGAAGGAATCGCTGAGAAACATTCTCATTGTATTGATGGATTACCTGAGAAACATTCTCATTGTATTGAAGGAATCGCTGAGAAACATTCTTATTGTATTGAAGGAATCGCTGAGAAACATTCTTATTGTATTGAAGGAATCGCTGAGAAACATTCTCATTGTATTGAAGGAATCGCTGAGAAACATTCTCATTGTATTGAAGGACTCGCTGAGAAACATTCTTTTTGTATTGAAGGAATCGCTGAGAAACATTCTCATTGTATTGAAGGATTACCTGAGAAACATTCTCATTGTGCTGAAGGAATCGCTGAGAAACATTCTCATTGTATTGAAGGATTCGCTGAGAAACATTCTTATTGTATTGAAGGAATTGCTGAGAAACATTCTCATTGTATTGAAGGAACCCCTGAGAAACATTCTCATTGTATTGAAGGAATCCTTGAGAAACATTCTCATTGTGTTCAAGGAACCCCTGAGAAACATTCTTATTGTGTTGAAGGATTCCCTGAGAAACATTCTTATTGTGTTGAAGTAATCCCTGAGAAACATTCTCATTGTATTGAAGGATTCCCTGAGAAACATTCTTATTGTATTGAAGGCATCGCTGAGAAACATTCTTCTTGTATTGATGGATTACCTGAGAAACATCCTTATTGTATTGATGGATTACCTGAGAAACATTCTCATTGTATTGAAGGAATCGCTGAGAAACATTCTTATTGTATTGAAGGAATCGCTGAGAAACATTCTCATTGTATTAAAGGATTACCTGAGAAACATTCTCATTGTGCTGAAGGAATCGCTGAGAAACATTCTTATTGTATTGAAGGAATCCCTGAGAAACATTCTTATTGTATTGAAGGATTACCTGAGAAACATTCTCATTGTGTTGAAGGATTCCCTGAGAAACATTCTTATTGTATTGAAGGAATCGCTGAGAAACATTCTTATTGTATTGAAGGAATCGCTGAGAAATATTCTTATTGTATTGAAGGAATCCCTGAGAAACATTCTCATTGTACTGAAGGATTAACTGAGAAATATTCTCATTGTATTGAAGGAATCTCTGAGAAACATTCTCATTGTGTTGGTGGAACTCCTGAGAAACATTCTCATTGAATTGAAGGGATCCCTGAGAAACATTCTTATTGCATTGAAGGATTCCCTGAGAAACATTCTTATTGTATTGAAGTAATCAGTGAGAAACATTCTTATTGTGTTGAAGGATTACCTGAGAAACATTCTCATTGTATTGAAGGAATCCCTGAGAAACATTCTCATTGTATTGAAGGAACTCCTGAGAAACATTCTCATTGTGTTGAAGGATTCCCTCAGAAATATTCTCATTGTGTTCAAGGAATCGCTGAGAAATATTCTTATTGTATTGAAGTAATCCCTGAGAAACATTCTCATTGTATTGAAGGAACTCCTGAGAAACATTCTCATTGTGTTGAAGGATTCCCTGAGAAATATTCTCATTGTGTTCAAGGAATCCCTGAGAAACATTCTCAATGTGTTCAAGGAACCCCTGAGAAACATTCTTATTGTGTTGAAGGAATCGCTGAGAAACATTCTCATTGTGTTGAAGGAATCCCTGAGAAATATTCTTATTGTGTTGAAGGAATCGCTGAGAAACAGTCTCATTGAATTGAAGGAATCGCTGAGAAACATTCTCATTGTATTGAAGGAACCCCTGTGAAACATTCTTATTGTGTAGAAGGAACCTGTGAGAAACATTCTCATTGTGTTGAAGGATTACCTGAGAAACATTCTTATTGTGTTGAAGGGTTCGCTGAGAAACATTCTCATTGTGTTGAAGGAATCCCTGAGAAACGTTCTTATTGTGTTGAAGGAATCCCTGAGAAACATTCTTATTGTATTGAAGGATTCCCTGAGAAACATTCTCATTGTATTGAAGGATTCCCTGAAAAACATTCTCATTGTATTGAAGGATTCCCTGAGAAACATTCTTATTGTATTGAAGGCATTGCTGAGAAACATTCTTATTGTATTGATGGGTTACCTGAGAAACATTCTTATGGTATTGATGAATTACCTGAGAAACATTCTCATTGTATTGAAGGACTCGCTGAGAAACATTCTTTTTGTATTGAAGGAATCGCTGAGAAACATTCTCATTGTATTGATGGATTACCTGAGAAACATTCTCATTGTGCTGAAGGAATCGCTGAGAAACATTCTCATTGTATTGAAGGATTCGCTGAGAAACATTCTTGTTGTATTGAAGGCATCGCTGAGAAACATTCTTATTGTATTGATGGGTTACCTGAGAAACATTCTTATTGTATTGATGGATTACCTGAGAAACATTCTTATTGTGTTGAAGGAATCGCTGAGAACCATTCTCATTGTATTGAAGGAATCGCTGAGAAACATTCTTATTGTATTGAAGGAATCGCTGATAAACATTCTTATTGTATTGAAGTAATGCCTGAGAAACATTCTTATTGTATTGAAGGATTCCCTGAGAAACATTCTTATTGTATTGAAGGAATTGCTGAGAAACATTCTTATTTTATTGAAGGATTCCCTGAGAAACATTCTCATTGTATTGAAGGAATCGCTGAGAAACATTCTTATTGTATTGAAGGAATCCCTGAGAAACATTCTTATTGTATTGAAGGAATCCCTGAGAAACATTCTCATTGTGTTCAACGAACCCCTGAGAAACGTTCTCATTGTATTGAAGGAATCCCTGAGAAACATTCTCTTTGTGTTGAAGGAACCCCTGAGAAACATTCTCATTGTGTTCAAGGAATCGTGGAGAAACATTCTTATTGTGTTGAAGGAACTCCTGAGAAACATTCTCATTGTATTGAAGCAACTCCTGAGAAACATTCTCATTGTGTTGAAGGAATCCCTGAGAAACATTCTCATTGTGTTGAAGGAATCGTTGAGAAACATTCTCATTGTGTTGAAGGAATCCCTGAGAAACATTCTCATTGTATTGAAGGAATCCCGGAGAAACATTCTCATTGTGTTCAAGGAACCCCTGAGAAACATTCTCATTGTGTTGAAGGAATCGCTGAGAAACATTCTCATTGTGTTGAAGGAATCCCTGAGAAATATTCCTATTGTGTTGAAGGAATCGCTGAGAAACATTCTCATTGTGTTGAAGGAATCCCTGAGAAATATTCCTATTGAATTGAAGGAATCGCTGAGAAACATTCTCATTGTGTTGAAGGATTCCCTGTGAAACATTCTTATTGTGTAGAAGGAACCTGTGAGAAACATTCTCATTGTGTTGAAGGATACGCTGAGAAACATTCTCATTGTGTTGAAGGAATCCCTGAGAAACGTTCTTATTGTGTTGAAGGAATCCCTGAGCAACATTCTTATTGTTTTGAAGGAGTCCCTGAGAAACATTCTTATTGTATTGAAGGAACCCCTGAGAAACATTCTCATTGTATTGAAGGATTCCCTGAGAAACATTCTTATTGTATTGAAGTAATCCCTGAGAAACGTTCTTATTGTATTGAAGGAATCGCTGAGAAACATTCTTATTGTATTGAAGGATTCCCTGAGAAACATTCTTGTTGTATTGAAGGCATTGCTGAGAAACATTCTTATTGTATTGATGGGTTACCTGAGAAACATTCTTATTGTATTGATGGATTACCTGAGAAACATTCTTATTGTGTTGAAGGAATTGCTGAGAACCATTCTCATTGTATTGAAGGAATCGCTGATAAACATTCTTATTGTATTGAAGTAATGCCTGAGAAACATTCTTATTGTATTGAAGGATTCCCTGAGAAACATTCTTATTGTATTGAAGGAATTGCTGAGAAACATTCTTATTTTATTGAAGGATTCCCTGAGAAACATTCTCATTGTGTTGAAGGAATCGCTGAGAAACATTCTCATTGTATTGAAGGAATCCCTGAGAAACATTCTTATTGTATTGAAGGATTCCCTGCGAAACATGCTTATTGTATTGAAGTAATCAGTGAGAAACATTCTTTTTGTATTGAAGGATTCCCTGAGAAACATTCTTATTGTATTGAAGTAATCCCTGAGAAACATTCTTATTGTAGTGAAGGATTCCCTGAGAAACATACTTATTGTATTGGAGGAATCGCTGAGAAACATTCTTATTGTATTGAAGGATTCCCTGAGGAACATTCTTATTGTATTGAAGTAATCAGTGATAAACATTCTTATTGTATTGAAGGATTCCCTGAGAAATATTCTTATTGTAGTGAAGTAATCCCTGAGAAACATTCTTATTGTATTGAAGGATTCCCTGAGAAACATTCTTATTGTGTTGAAGGAATCCCTGAGAAACATTCTTATTGTTTTGAAGGAGTCCCTGAGAAACATTCTTATTGTATTGAAGGAAACCCTGAGAAACATTCTCATTGTATTGAAGGATTCCCTGAGAAACATTCTTATTGTATTGAAGTAATCCCTGAGAAACATTCTCATTGTATTGAAGGATTCCCTGAGAAACATTCTTGTTGTATTGAAGGCATCGCTGAGAAACATTCTTATTGTATTGATGGGTTACCTGAGAAACATTCTTATTGTATTGATGGATTACCTGAGAAACATTCTTATCGTGTTGAAGGAATCGCTGAGAAACATTCTTATTGTATTGAAGGAATCGCTGAGAAACATTCTTATTGTATTGAAGGAATCGCTGATAAACATTCTTATTGTATTGAAGTAATGCCTGAGAAACATTCTTATTGTATTGAAGGATTCCCTGAGAAACATTCTTATTGTATTGAAGGAATTGCTGAGAAACATTCTTATTTTATTGAAGGATTCCCTGAGAAACATTCTCATTGTATTGAAGGAATCGCTGAGAAACATTCTTATTGTATTGAAGGAATCCCTGAGAAACATTCTTATTGTATTGAAGGAATCCCTGAGAAACATTCTCATTGTGTTCAACGAACCCCTGAGAAACGTTCTCATTGTATTGAAGGAATCCCTGAGAAACATTCTCTTTGTGTTGAAGGAACCCCTGAGAAACATTCTCATTGTGTTCAAGGAATCGCGGAGAAACATTCTTATTGTGTTGAAGGAACTCCTGAGAAACATTCTCATTGTATTGAAGCAACTCCTGAGAAACATTCTCATTGTGTTGAAGGAATCCCTGAGAAACATTCTCATTGTGTTGAAGGAATCGTTGAGAAACATTCTCATTGTGTTGAAGGAATCCCTGAGAAACATTCTCATTGTATTGAAGGAATCCCTGAGAAACATTCTCATTGTGTTCAAGGAATCGCTGAAAAACATTCTCATTGTATTGAAGGAATTCCTGAGAAACATTCTCATTGTATTGAAGGAACTCCTGAGAAACATTCTCATTGTGTTGAAGGATTCCCTGAGAAACATTCTCATTGTGTTGAAGGAATCGCTGAGAAACATTCTCATTGTATTGAAGGAACCCCTGTGAAACATTGTTATTGTGTAGAAGGAACCTGTGAGAAACATTCTTATTGTGTTGAAGGATTACCTGAGAAACATTCTCATTGTGTTGAAGGATTCGCTGAGAAACATTCTTTTTGTATTGAAGGAATCGCTGAGAAACATTCTTATTGTATTGAAGGAATCCCTGAGAAATATTCTTATTGTACTGAAGGAATCCCTGAGAAACAGTCTCATTGAATTGAAGGAATCCCTGAGAAATATTCTCATTTTATTGAAGGAACCCCTGTGAAACATTGTTATTGTGTAGAAGGAACCTGTGAGAAACATTCTTATTGTGTTGAAGAATTACCTGAGAAACATTCTCATTGTGTTGAAGGATTCGCTGAGAAACATTCTTTTTGTATTGAAGGAATCGCTGAGAAACATTCTTATTGTGTTGAAGGAATCCCTGAGAAACATTCTTATTGTTTTGAAGGAGTCCCTGAGAAACATTCTTATTGTATTGAAGGAAGCCCTGAGAAACATTCTTATTGTATTGAAGGAATCGCTGATAAATATTCTTATTGTATTGAAGTAATCCCTGAGAAACATTCTTATTGTAGTGAAGGATTCCCTGAGAAACATACTTATTGTATTGAAGGAATCGCTGAGAAACATTCTTATTGTATTGAAGGATTCCCTGAGAAACATTCTTATTGTATTGAAGTAATCAGTGATAAACATTCTTATTGTATTGAAGGATTCCCTGAGAATCATTCCTATTGTATTGAAGTAATCAGTGATAAACATTCTTATTGAATTGAAGTAATCCCTGAGAAACATTCTTATTGTATTGAATGATTCCCCGAGAAACATTCTTTTGTATTGAAGGCATCGCTGAGAAACATTCTTATTGTATTGATGGATTACCTGAGAAACATTCTTATTGTATTGATGGATTACCTGAGAAACATTCTTATTGTGTTGAAGGAATCGCTGAGAACCATTCTCATTGTATTGAAGGAATCGCTGAGAAACATTCTTATTGTATTGAAGGAATCGCTGATAAACGTTCTTATTGTATTGAAGTAATCCCTGAGAAACATTCTTATTGTATTGAAGGATTCCCTGAGAAACATTCTTATTGTATTGAAGGAATTGCTGAGAAACATTCTTATTTTATTGAAGGATTCCCTGAGAAACATTCTTATTGTATTGAAGGATTCCCTGAGAAACATTCTTATTGTATTGAAGGATTCCCTGAGAATCATTCTTATTTTATTGAAGGATTCCCTCAGAAACATTCTCATTGTATTGAAGGAATCGCTGAGAAACATTCTTATTGTATTGAAGGAATCCCTGAGAAACATTCTTATTGTATTGAAGGGTTCCCTGAGAAACATACTTATTGTATTGAAGGAATCGCTGAGAAACATTCTTATTGTATTGAAGGATTCCCTGAGAAACATTCTTATTGTACTGAAGTAATCAGTGATAAACATTCTTATTGTTTGAAGGATTCCCTGAGAAACATTCTTATTGTATTGAAGTAATCCCTGAGAAACATTCTTATTGTATTGAAGGATTCCCTGAGAAACATTCTTATTGTATTTAAGGCATCGCTGAGAAACATTCTTATTGTATTGATGGATTACCTGAGAAACATTCTTATTGTATTGATGGATTACCTGAGAATCATTCTCATTGTATTGAAGGAATCGCTGAGAAACATTCTTATTGTATTGAAGGAATCGCTGAGAAACATTCTCATTGTATTGAAGGATTACCTGAGAAACATTCTCATTGTGCTGAAGGAATCGCTGAGAAACATTCTCATTGCATTGAAGGAACCCCTGAGAAACATTCTCATTGTATTGAAGGAATTGCTGAGAAACATTCTCATTGAATTGAAGGAACCCCTGAGAAACATTCTCATTGTATTGAAGGAATCCTTGAGAAACATTCTCATTGTACTGAAGGATTAACTGAGAAATATTCTCATTGTATTGAAGGAATCGCTGAGAAACATTCTCATTGTGTTGGTGGAACTCCTGAGAAACATTCTCATTGAATTGAAGGGATCCCTGAGAAACATTCTTATTGCATTGAAGGATTCCCTGAGAAACATTCTTATTGTATTGAAGTAATCAGTGAGAAACATTCTTATTGTGTTGAAGGATTACCTGAGAAACATTCTCATTGTGTTGAAGGAACTCCTGAGAAACATTCTCATTGTGTTGAAGGATTCCCTCAGAAATATTCTCATTGTGTTCAAGGAATCGCTGAGAAATATTCTTATTGTATTGAAGTAATCCCTGAGAAACATTCTCATTGTATTGAAGGAACTCCTGAGAAACATTCTCATTGTGTTGAAGGATTCCCTGAGAAATATTCTCATTGTGTTCAAGGAATCCCTGAGAAACATTCTCAATGTGTTCAAGGAACCCCTGAGAAACATTCTTATTGCGTTGAAGGAATCGCTGAGAAACATTCTCATTGTGTTGAAGGAATCCCTGAGAAATATTCTTATTGTGTTGAAGGAATCGCTGAGAAACGTTCTCATTGTACTGAAGGAATTCCTGAGAAACAGTCTCATTGAATTGAAGGAATCGCTGAGAAACATTCTCATTGTATTGAAGGAACCCCTGTGAAACATTCTTATTGTGTAGAAGGAACCTGTGAGAAACATTCTCATTGTGTTGAAGGATTACCTGAGAAACATTCTTATTGTGTTGAAGGGTTCGCTGAGAAACATTCTCATTGTGTTGAAGGAATCCCTGAGAAACGTTCTTATTGTATTGAAGGATTCCCTGAGAAACATTCTCATTGTATTGAAGGATTCCCTGAAAAACATTCTCATTGTATTGAAGGATTCCCTGAGAAACATTCTTATTGTATTGAAGGCATTGCTGAGAAACATTCTTATTGTATTGATGGGTTACCTGAGAAACATTCTTATTGTATTGATGGATTACCTGAGAAACATTCTCATTGTATTTAAGGACTCGCTGAGAAACATTCTTTTTGTATTGAAGGAATCGCTGAGAAACATTCTCATTGTATTGATGGATTACCTGAGAAACATTCTTATTGTGTTGAAGGAATCCCTGAGCAACATTCTTATTGTTTTGAAGGAGTCCCTGAGAAACATTCTTATTGTATTGAAGGAACCCCTGAGAAACATTCTCATTGTATTGAAGGATTCCCTGAGAAACATTCTTATTGTATTGAAGTAATCCCTGAGAAACGTTCTTATTGTATTGAAGGAATCGCTGAGAAACATTCTTATTGTATTGAAGGATTCCCTGAGAAACATTCTTGTTGTATTGAAGGCATTGCTGAGAAACATTCTTATTGTATTGATGGGTTACCTGAGAAACATTCTTATTGTATTGATGGATTACCTGAGAAACATTCTTATTGTGTTGAAGGAATTGCTGAGAACCATTCTCATTGTATTGAAGGAATCGCTGATAAACATTCTTATTGTATTGAAGTAATGCCTGAGAAACATTCTTATTGTATTGAAGGATTCCCTGAGAAACATTCTTATTGTATTGAAGGAATTGCTGAGAAACATTCTTATTTTATTGAAGGATTCCCTGAGAAACATTCTCATTGTGTTGAAGGAATCGCTGAGAAACATTCTCATTGTATTGAAGGAATCCCTGAGAAACATTCTTATTGTATTGAAGGATTCCCTGCGAAACATGCTTATTGTATTGAAGTAATCAGTGAGAAACATTCTTTTTGTATTGAAGGATTCCCTGAGAAACATTCTTATTGTATTGAAGTAATCCCTGAGAAACATTCTTATTGTAGTGAAGGATTCCCTGAGAAACATACTTATTGTATTGGAGGAATCGCTGAAAAACATTCTTATTGTATTGAAGGATTCCCTGAGGAACATTCTTATTGTATTGAAGTAATCAGTGATAAACATTCTTATTGTATTGAAGGATTCCCTGAGAAATATTCTTATTGTAGTGAAGTAATCCCTGAGAAACATTCTTATTGTATTGAAGGATTCCCTGAGAAACATTCTTATTGTGTTGAAGGAATCCCTGAGAAACATTCTTATTGTTTTGAAGGAGTCCCTGAGAAACATTCTTATTGTATTGAAGGAAACCCTGAGAAACATTCTCATTGTATTGAAGGATTCCCTGAGAAACATTCTTATTGTATTGAAGTAATCCCTGAGAAACATTCTCATTGTATTGAAGGATTCCCTGAGAAACATTCTTGTTGTATTGAAGGCATCGCTGAGAAACATTCTTATTGTATTGATGGGTTACCTGAGAAACATTCTTATTGTATTGATGGATTACCTGAGAAACATTCTTATTGTGTTGAAGGAATCGCTGAGAAACATTCTTATTGTATTGAAGGAATCGCTGAGAAACATTCTTATTGTATTGAAGGAATCGCTGATAAACATTCTTATTGTATTGAAGTAATGCCTGAGAAACATTCTTATTGTATTGAAGGATTCCCTGAGAAACATTCTTATTGTATTGAAGGAATTGCTGAGAAACATTCTTATTTTATTGAAGGATTCCCTGAGAAACATTCTCATTGTATTGAAGGAATCGCTGAGAAACATTCTTATTGTATTGAAGGAATCCCTGAGAAACATTCTTATTGTATTGAAGGAATCCCTGAGAAACATTCTCATTGTGTTCAACGAACCCCTGAGAAACGTTCTCATTGTATTGAAGGAATCCCTGAGAAACATTCTCTTTGTGTTGAAGGAACCCCTGAGAAACATTCTCATTGTGTTCAAGGAATCGCGGAGAAACATTCTTATTGTGTTGAAGGAACTCCTGAGAAACATTCTCATTGTATTGAAGCAACTCCTGAGAAACATTCTCATTGTGTTGAAGGAATCCCTGAGAAACATTCTCATTGTGTTGAAGGAATCGTTGAGAAACATTCTCATTGTGTTGAAGGAATCCCTGAGAAACATTCTCATTGTATTGAAGGAATCCCTGAGAAACATTCTCATTGTGTTCAAGGAATCGCTGAAAAACATTCTCATTGTATTGAAGGAATTCCTGAGAAACATTCTCATTGTATTGAAGGAACTCCTGAGAAACATTCTCATTGTGTTGAAGGATTCCCTGAGAAACATTCTCATTGTGTTGAAGGAATCGCTGAGAAACATTCTCATTGTATTGAAGGAACCCCTGTGAAACATTGTTATTGTGTAGAAGGAACCTGTGAGAAACATTCTTATTGTGTTGAAGGATTACCTGAGAAACATTCTCATTGTGTTGAAGGATTCGCTGAGAAACATTCTTTTTGTATTGAAGGAATCGCTGAGAAACATTCTTATTGTATTGAAGGAATCCCTGAGAAATATTCTTATTGTACTGAAGGAATCCCTGAGAAACAGTCTCATTGAATTGAAGGAATCCCTGAGAAATATTCTCATTGTATTGAAGGAACCCCTGTGAAACATTGTTATTGTGTAGAAGGAACCTGTGAGAAACATTCTTATTGTGTTGAAGAATTACCTGAGAAACATTCTCATTGTGTTGAAGGATTCGCTGAGAAACATTCTTTTTGTATTGAAGGAATCGCTGAGAAACATTCTTATTGTGTTGAAGGAATCCCTGAGAAACATTCTTATTGTTTTGAAGGAGTCCCTGAGAAACATTCTTATTGTATTGAAGGAAGCCCTGAGAAACATTCTTATTGTATTGAAGGAATCGCTGATAAATATTCTTATTGTATTGAAGTAATCCCTGAGAAACATTCTTATTGTAGTGAAGGATTCCCTGAGAAACATACTTATTGTATTGAAGGAATCGCTGAGAAACATTCTTATTGTATTGAAGGATTCCCTGAGAAACATTCTTATTGTATTGAAGTAATCAGTGATAAACATTCTTATTGTATTGAAGGATTCCCTGAGAATCATTCCTATTGTATTGAAGTAATCAGTGATAAACATTCTTATTGAATTGAAGTAATCCCTGAGAAACATTCTTATTGTATTGAATGATTCCCCGAGAAACATTCTTTTGTATTGAAGGCATCGCTGAGAAACATTCTTATTGTATTGATGGATTACCTGAGAAACATTCTTATTGTATTGATGGATTACCTGAGAAACATTCTTATTGTGTTGAAGGAATCGCTGAGAACCATTCTCATTGTATTGAAGGAATCGCTGAGAAACATTCTTATTGCATTGAAGGAATCGCTGATAAACGTTCTTATTGTATTGAAGTAATCCCTGAGAAACATTCTTATTGTATTGAAGGATTCCCTGAGAAACATTCTTATTGTATTGAAGGAATTGCTGAGAAACATTCTTATTTTATTGAAGGATTCCCTGAGAAACATTCTTATTGTATTGAAGGATTCCCTGAGAAACATTCTTATTGTATTGAAGGATTCCCTGAGAAACATTCTTATTTTATTGAAGGATTCCCTCAGAAACATTCTCATTGTATTGAAGGAATCGCTGAGAAACATTCTTATTGTATTGAAGGAATCCCTGAGAAACATTCTTATTGTATTGAAGGGTTCCCTGAGAAACATACTTATTGTATTGAAGGAATCGCTGAGAAACATTCTTATTGTATTGAAGGATTCCCTGAGAAACATTCTTATTGTACTGAAGTAATCAGTGATAAACATTCTTATTGTTTGAAGGATTCCCTGAGAAACATTCTTATTGTATTGAAGTAATCCCTGAGAAACATTCTTATTGTATTGAAGGATTCCCTGAGAAACATTCTTATTGTATTTAAGGCATCGCTGAGAAACATTCTTATTGTATTGATGGATTACCTGAGAAACATTCTTATTGTATTGATGGATTACCTGAGAAACATTCTCATTGTATTGAAGGAATCGCTGAGAAACATTCTTATTGTATTGAAGGAATCGCTGAGAAACATTCTCATTGTATTGAAGGATTACCTGAGAAACATTCTCATTGTGCTGAAGGAATCGCTGAGAAACATTCTCATTGCATTGAAGGAACCCCTGAGAAACATTCTCATTGTATTGAAGGAATTGCTGAGAAACATTCTCATTGTATTGAAGGAACCCCTGAGAAACATTCTCATTGTATTGAAGGAATCCTTGAGAAACATTCTCATTGTACTGAAGGATTAACTGAGAAATATTCTCATTGTATTGAAGGAATCGCTGAGAAACATTCTCATTGTGTTGGTGGAACTCCTGAGAAACATTCTCATTGAATTGAAGGGATCCCTGAGAAACATTCTTATTGCATTGAAGGATTCCCTGAGAAACATTCTTATTGTATTGAAGTAATCAGTGAGAAACATTCTTATTGTGTTGAAGGATTACCTGAGAAACATTCTCATTGTGTTGAAGGAACTCCTGAGAAACATTCTCATTGTGTTGAAGGATTCCCTCAGAAATATTCTCATTGTGTTCAAGGAATCGCTGAGAAATATTCTTATTGTATTGAAGTAATCCCTGAGAAACATTCTCATTGTATTGAAGGAACTCCTGAGAAACATTCTCATTGTGTTGAAGGATTCCCTGAGAAATATTCTCATTGTGTTCAAGGAATCCCTGAGAAACATTCTCAATGTGTTCAAGGAACCCCTGAGAAACATTCTTATTGCGTTGAAGGAATCGTTGAAAAACATTCTCATTGTGTTGAAGGAATCCCTGAGAAATATTCTTATTGTGTTGAAGGAATCGCTGAGAAACGTTCTCATTGTACTGAAGGAATTCCTGAGAAACAGTCTCATTGAATTGAAGGAATCGCTGAGAAACATTCTCATTGTATTGAAGGAACCCCTGTGAAACATTCTTATTGTGTAGAAGGAACCTGTGAGAAACATTCTCATTGTGTTGAAGGATTACCTGAGAAACATTCTTATTGTGTTGAAGGGTTCGCTGAGAAACATTCTCATTGTGTTGAAGGAATCCCTGAGAAACGTTCTTATTGTATTGAAGGATTCCCTGAGAAACATTCTCATTGTATTGAAGGATTCCCTGAAAAACATTCTCATTGTATTGAAGGATTCCCTGAGAAACATTCTTATTGTATTGAAGGCATTGCTGAGAAACATTCTTATTGTATTGATGGGTTACCTGAGAAACATTCTTATTGTATTGATGGATTACCTGAGAAACATTCTCATAGTATTTAAGGACTCGCTGAGAAACATTCTTTTTGTATTGAAGGAATCGCTGAGAAACATTCTCATTGTATTGATGGATTACCTGAGAAACATTCTCATTGTGCTGAAGGAATCGCTGAGAAACATTCTCATTGTATTGAAGGATTCGCTGAGAAACATTCTTGTTGTATTGAAGGCATCGCTGAGAAACATTCTTATTGTATTGATGGGTTACCTGAGAAACATTCTTATTGTATTGATGGATTACCTGAGCAACATTCTTATTGTGTTGAAGGAATCGCTGAGAACCATTCTCATTGTATTGAAGGAATCGCTGAGTAACATTCTTATTGTATTGAAGGAATCGCTGATAAACATTCTTATTGTATTGAAGTAATGCCTGAGAAACATTCTTATTGTATTGAAGGATTCCCTGAGAAACATTCTTATTGTATTGAAGGAATTGCTGAGAAACATTCTTATTTTATTGAAGGATTCCCTGAGAAACATTCTCATTGTATTGAAGGAATCGCTGAGAAACATTCTTATTGTATTGAAGGAATCCCTGAGAAACATTCTTATTGTATTGAAGGAATCCCTGAGAAACATTCTCATTGTGTTCAACGAACCCCTGAGAAACGTTCTCATTGTATTGAAGGAATCCCTGAGAAACATTCTCTTTGTGTTGAAGGAACCCCTGAGAAACATTCTCATTGTGTTCAAGGAATCGTGGAGAAACATTCTTATTGTGTTGAAGGAACTCCTGAGAAACATTCTCATTGTATTGAAGCAACTCCTGAGAAACATTCTCATTGTGTTCAAGGAATCGCTGAGAAACATTCTCATTGTATTGAAGGAATTCCTGAGAAACATTCTCATTGTATTGAAGGAACTCCTGAGAAACATTCTCATTGTGTTGAAGGATTCCCTGAGAAACATTCTCATTGTGTTGAAGGAATCGCTGAGAAAGATTCTCATTGTATTGAAGGAACCCCTGAGAAACATTCTCATTGTATTGAAGGAGTCCCTGAAAAACATTCTCATTGTGTTCAAGGAATCGCTGAGAAACGTTCTCATTGTATTGAACGACTCCCTGAGAAACATTCTCATTGTATTGAAGGAACCCCTGAGAAACATTCTCATTGTATTGAAGGAGTCCCTGAAAAACATTCTCATTGTGTTCAAGGAATCGCTGAGAAACGTTCTCATTGTACTGAAGGAATCCCTGAGAAACAGTCTCATTGAATTGAAGGAATCCCTGAGAAATATTCTCATTGTATTGAAGGAACCCCTGTGAAACATTGTTATTGTGTAGAAGGAACCTGTGAGAAACATTCTTATTGTGTTGAAGGATTACCTGAGAAACATTCTCATTGTGTTGAAGGATTCGCTGAGAAACATTCTTTTTGTATTGAAGGAATCGCTGAGAAACATTCTTATTGTATTGAAGGAATCCCTGAGAAACATTCTTATTGTTTTGAAGGAATCGCTGATAAATATTCTTATTGTATTGAAGTAATCCCTGAGAAACATTCTTATTGTAGTGAAGGATTCCCTGAGAAACATACTTATTGTATTGAAGGAATCGCTGAGAAACATTCTTATTGTATTGAAGGATTCCCTGAGAAACATTCTTATTGTATTGAAGTAATCAGTGATAAACATTCTTATTGTATTGAAGGATTCCCTGAGAATCATTCCTATTGTATTGAAGGAATCGCTGAGAAACATTCTTATTGTATTGAAGGATTCCCTGAGAAACATTCTTATTGTATTGAAGTAATCAGTGATAAACATTCTTATTGTATTGAAGGATTCCCTGAGAAACATTCTTATTGAATTGAAGTAATCCCTGAGAAACATTCTTATTGTATTGAATGATTCCCCGAGAAACATTCTTTTGTATTGAAGGCATCGCTGAGAAACATTCTTATTGTATTGATGGATTACCTGAGAAACATTCTTATTGTATTGATGGAGTACCTGAGAAACATTCTTATTGTGTTGAAGGAATCGCTGAGAACCATTCTCATTGTATTGAAGGAATCGCTGAGAAACATTCTTATTGTATTGAAGGAATCGCTGATAAACGTTCTTATTGTATTGAAGTAATCCCTGAGAAACATTCTTATTGTATTGAAGGATTCCCTGAGAAACATTCTTATTGTATTGAAGGAATTGCTGAGAAACATTCTTATTTTATTGAAGGATTCCCTCAGAAACATTCTCATTGTATTGAAGGAATCGCTGAGAAACATTCTTATTGTATTGAAGGAATCCCTGAGAAACATTCTTATTGTATTGAAGGGTTCCCTGAGAAACATACTTATTGTATTGAAAGAATCGCTGAGAAACATTCTTATTGTATTGAAGGATTCCCTGAGAAACATTCTTATTGTATTGAAGTAATCAGTGATAAACATTCTTATTGTATTGAAGGATTCCCTGAGAAACATTCTTATTGTATTGAAGTAATCCCTGAGAAACATTCTTATTGTATTGAAGGATTCCCTGAGAAACATTCTTATTGTATTGAAGTAATCCCTGAGAAACATTCTTATTGTATTGAAGGATTCCCTGAGAAACATTCTTATTGTATTGAAGGCATCGCTGAGAAACATTCTTATTGTATTGATGGATTACCTGAGAAACATTCTCATTGTATTGAAGGAATCGCTGAGAAACATTCTTATTGTATTGAAGGAATCGCTGAGAAACATTCTCATTGTATTGAAGGATTACCTGAGAAACATTCTCATTGTGTTGAAGGCATCGCTGAGAAACATTCTCATTATATTGAAGGATTCGCTGAGAAACATTCTTATTGTATTGAAGGAATTGCTGAGAAACATTCTCATTGTATTGAAGGAACACCTGAGAAACATTCTCATTGTATTGAAGGATTCCCTGAGAAACATTCTTATTGTGTTGAAGGATTCCCTGAGAAACATTCTTATTGTATTGAAGTAATCCCTGAGAAACATTCTTATTGTATTGAAGGATTCCCTGAGAAACATATTTATTGTATTGAAGGCATCGCTGAGAAACATTCTTCTTGTATTGAAGGAATCGCTGAGAAACATTCTTATTGTATTGAAGGAATCGCTGAGAAACATTCTCATTGTATTAAAGGATTACCTGAGAAACATTCTCATTGTGCTGAAGGAATCGCTGAGAAACATTTTCATTGTATTGAAGGATTCGCTGAGAAACATTCTTATTGTATTGGAGGAATTGCTGAGAAACATTCTTATTGTATTAAAGGATTACCTGAGAAACATTCTCATTGTGCTGAAGGAATCGCTGAGAAACATTTTCATTGTATTGAAGGATTCCCTGAGAAACATTCTCATTGTATTGAAGGAATCGCTGAGAAACATTCTTATTGTATTGAAGGAATCGCTGAGAAACATTCTCATTGTATTGAAGGATTACCTGAGAAACATTCTCATTGTGTTGAAGGATTCGCTGAGAAACATTCTTTTTGTATTGAAGGAATCGCTGAGAAACATTCTTATTGTGTTGAAGGAGTCCCTGAGAAACATTCTTATTGTTTTGAAGGAGTCCCTGAGAAACATTCTTATTGTATTGAAGGAAGCCCTGAGAAACATTCTTATTGTATTGAAGGAATCGCTGATAAATATTCTTATTGTATTGAAGTAATCCCTGAGAAACATTCTTATTGTAGTGAAGGATTCCCTGAGAAACATACTTATTGTATTGAAGGAATCCCTGAGAAACATTCTTATTGTAGTGAAGGATTCCCTGAGAAACATTCTTATTGTATTGAAG
Organism: Scyliorhinus torazame; assembly: GCF_047496885.1. Classification (NCBI taxonomy): domain Eukaryota; kingdom Metazoa; phylum Chordata; class Chondrichthyes; order Carcharhiniformes; family Scyliorhinidae; genus Scyliorhinus; species Scyliorhinus torazame. Next base: position 334,328,256 of record NC_092710.1, on the reverse strand, counting down.
GATTCCCTGAGAAACATTCTTATTGTATTGAAGTAATCAGTGATAAACATTCTTATTGTATTGAAGGATTCCCTGAGAAACATTCTTATTGAATTGAAGTAATCCCTGAGAAACATTCTTATTGTATTGAATGATTCCCCGAGAAACATTCTTTTGTATTGAAGGCATCGCTGAGAAACATTCTTATTGTATTGATGGATTACCTGAGAAACATTCTTATTGTATTGATGGAGTACCTGAGAAACATTCTTATTGTGTTGAAGGAATCGCTGAGAACCATTCTCATTGTATTGAAGGAATCGCTGAGAAACATTCTTATTGTATTGAAGGAATCGCTGATAAACGTTCTTATTGTATTGAAGTAATCCCTGAGAAACATTCTTATTGTATTGAAGGATTCCCTGAGAAACATTCTTATTGTATTGAAGGAATTGCTGAGAAACATTCTTATTTTATTGAAGGATTCCCTCAGAAACATTCTCATTGTATTGAAGGAATCGCTGAGAAACATTCTTATTGTATTGAAGGAATCCCTGAGAAACATTCTTATTGTATTGAAGGAATCGCTGAGAAACATTCTTATTGTATTGAAGGATTCCCTGAGAAACATTCTTATTGTACTGAAGTAATCAGTGATAAACATTCTTATTGTATTGAAGGATTCCCTGAGAAACATTCTTATTGTATTGAAGTAATCCCTGAGAAACATTCTTATTGTATTGAAGGATTCCCTGAGAAACATTCTTATTGTATTGAAGGCATCGCTGAGAAACATTCTTATTGTATTGATGGATTACCTGAGAAACATTCTTATTGTATTGATGGATTACCTGAGAAACATTCTCATTGTATTGATGGATTACCTGAGAAACATTCTCATTGTATTGAAGGAATCGCTGAGAAACATTCTTATTGTATTGAAGGAATCGCTGAGAAACATTCTCATTGTATTGAAGGATTACCTGAGAAACATTCTCATTGTGCTGAAGGAATCGCTGAGAAACATTCTCATTGTATTGAAGGATTCGCTGAGAAACATTCTTATTGTATTGAAGGAATTGCTGAGAAACATTCTCATTGTATTGAAGGATTCCCTGAGAAACATTCTCATTGTGTTGAAGGAACCCCTGAGAAACATTCTCATTGTATTGAAGGAATCGCTGAGAAACATTCTTATTGTGTTGAAGGATTCCCTGAGAAACATTCTTATTGTATTGAAGTAATCCCTGAGAAACATTATTATTGTATTGAAGGATTCCCTGAGAAACATTCTTATTGTATTGAAGGCATCGCTGAGAAACATTCTTCTTGTATTGATGGATTACCTGAGAAACATCCTTATTGTATTGTTGGATTACCTGAGAAACATTCTCATTGTATTGAAGGAATCGCTGAGAAACATTCTTATTGTATTGAAGGAATCGCTGAGAAACATTCTCATTGTATTGAAGGAATCGCTGAGAAACATTCTTATTGTATTGAAGGAATCCCTGAGAAACATTTTCATTGTATTGAAGGATTCGCTGAGAAACATTCTTATTGTATTGGAGGAATTGCTGAGAAACATTCTTATTGTATTGAAGGATTCCCTGAGAAACATTCTCATTGTATTGAAGGAATCGCTGAGAAACATTCTTATTGTATGAAGGAATCCCTGAGAAACATTGTTATTGTATTGAAGGATTACCTGAGAAACATTCTCATTGTGTTGAAGGATTCCCTGAGAAACATTCTCATTGTATTGAAGGAATCCCTGAGAAACATTCTCATTGTGTTGGTGGAACTCCTGAGAAACATTCTCATTGAATTGAAGGGATCCCTGAGAAACATTCTTATTGCATTGAAGGATTCCCTGAGAAACATTCTTATTGTATTGAAGTAATCAGTGAGAAACATTCTTATTGTGTTGAAGGATTACCTGAGAAATATTCTCATTGTATTGAAGGAATCCCTGAGAAACATTCTCATTGTATTGAAGGAACTCCTGAGAAACATTCTCATTGTGTTGAAGGATTCCCTCAGAAATATTCTCATTGTGTTCAAGGAATCGCTGAGAAATATTCTTATTGTATTGAAGTAATCCCTGAGAAACATTCTCATTGTATTGAAGGAACTCCTGAGAAACATTCTCATTGTGTTAAAGGATTCCCTGAGAAATATTCTCATTGTGTTCAAGGAATCCCTGAGAAACATTCTCAATGTGTTCAAGGAACCCCTGAGAAACATTCTTATTGTGTTGAAGGAATCGCTGAGAAACATTCTCATTGTGTTGAAGGAATCCCTGAGAAATATTCTTATTGTGTTGAAGGAATCGCTGAGAAACGTTCTCATTGTACTGAAGGAATTCCTGAGAAACATTCTTATTATGTAGAAGGAACCTGTGAGAAACATTCTCATTGTGTTGAAGGAATCCCTGAGAAACGTTCTTATTGTGTTGAAGGAATCCCTGAGAAACATTCTTATTGTATTGAAGGATTCCCTGAGAAACATTCTCATTGTATTGAAGGATTCCCTGAGAAACATTCTCATTGTATTGAAGGATTCCCTGAGAAACATTCTTATTGTATTGAAGGCATTGCTGAGAAACATTCTTATTGTATTGATGGGTTACCTGAGAAACATTCTTATTGTATTGATGGATTACCTGAGAAACATTCTTATTGTGTTGAAGGAATCGCTGATAAACATTCTTATTGTATTGAAGGATTCCCTGAGAAACATTCTTGTTGTATTGAAGGCATTGCTGAGAAACATTCTTATTGTATTGAAGGATTCCCTGAGAAACATTCTTGTTGTATTGAAGGCATTGCTGAGAAACATTCTTATTGTATTGATGGGTTACCTGAGAAACATTCTTATTGTATTGATGGATTACCTGACAAACATGCTTATTGTGTTGAAGGAATCGCTGAGAACCATTCTCATTGTATTGAAGGAATCGCTGAGAAACATTCTTATTGTATTGAAGGATTCCCTGAGAAACATTCTTATTGTATTGAAGGAATGGCTGAGAAACATTCTTATTTTATTGAAGGATTCCCTGAGAAACATTCTCATTGTGTTGAAGGAATCGCTGAGAAACATTCTTATTGTATTGAAGGAATCCCTGAGAAACATTCTGATTGTATTGAAGGATTCCCTGCGAAACATGCTTATTGTATGAAAGTAATCATTGAGAAACATTCTTATTGTATTGAAGGATTCCCTGAGAAACATTCTTATTGTATTGAAGTAATCCCTGAGAAACATTCTTATTGTAGTGAAGGATTCCTTGAGAAACATACTTATTGTATTGAAGGAATTGCTGTGAAACATTCTTATTTTATTGAAGGATTCCCGGAGAAACATTCTCATTGTATTGAAGGAATCGCTGAGAAACATTCTTATTGTATTGAAGGAATCCCTGAGAAACATTCTTAATGTATTGAAGGATTCCCTGAGAAACATTCTTATTGTATTGAAGTAATCAGTGAGAAACATTCTTATTGTATTGAAGGATTACCTGAGAAACATTCTTATTGTATTGAAGTAATCCCTGAGAAACATTCTTATTGTAGTGAAGGATTCCCTGAGAAACATACTTATTGTATTGAAGGAATCGCGGAGAAACATTCTTATTGTATTGAAGGACTCCCTGAGAAACATTCTTATTATATTGAAGTAATCAGTGATAAACATTCTTATTGTATTGAAGGATTCGCTGAGAAACATTCTTATTGTAGTGAAGTAATCCCTGAGAAACATTCTTATTGTATTGAAGGATTCCCTGAGAAACATTCTCATTGTATTGAAGGAATCGCTGAGAAACATTCTTATTGTATTGAAGGAATCCCAAACATTCTTATTATATTGAAGGATTCCCTGAGAAACATTCTTATTGTATTGAAGGAATCGCTGAGAAACTTTCTTATTGTGTTGAAGGAATCCCTGAGAAACATTCTTATGGTTTTGAAGGAATCCCTGAGAAACATTCTTATTGTATTGAAGGATTCCCTGAGAAACATTCTTATTGTATTGAAGGAATCCCTGAGAAACATTCTTATTGTATTGAAGTAATCAGTGAGAAACATTCTTATTGTGTTGAAGGATTCCCTGAGAAACATTCTTATTGTATTGAAGTAATCCCTGAGAAACATTCTTATTGTATTGAAGGATTCCCTGAGAAACATTCTTATTGTATTGAAGGAATCCCTGAGAAACATTCTTATTGTATTGAAGTAATCAGTGAGAAACATTCTTATTGTGTTGAAGGAATCCCTGAGATACATTCTTATTGTATTGATGGATTACCTGAGAAACATTCTTATTGTATTGATGGATTACCTGAGAAACATCCTTATTGTATTGAAGGAATCGGTGAGAAACATTCTGATTGTAATGATGGATTACCTGAGAAACATTCTTATTGTATTGATGGATTACCTGAGATACATTCTTATTGTGTTGAAGGAATCGCTGAGAACCATTCTCATTGTATTGAAGGAATCGCAGAGAAACATTCTTATTGTATTGAAGTAATCCCTGAGAAACATTCTTATTGTATTGAAGGAATCCCTGAGAAACATTCTTATTGTATTGAAGGATTACCTGAGAAACATTCTCATTGTATTGAAGGAATTGCTGAGAAATATTCTTATTGTGTTGAAGGAGTCCCTGAGAAACATTCTCATTGTATTGAAGGAATAGCTGAGAAACATTCTTTTTTATTGAAGGATTCCATGAGAAACATTCTTATTGTATTGAAGGAATTGCTGAGAAACATTCTTATTGTATTGAAGGATTCCTGGAGAAACATTCTCATTGTATTGAAGGAATCGCTGAGAAACATTCTTATTGTATTGAAGTAATCGCTGATAAACATTCTCACTGTATTGAAGGATTACCTGAGAAACATTCTCATTGTGCTGAAGGAATCGCTGAGAAACATTCTTATTGTATTGAAGTAATCCCTGAGAAACATTCTTATTGTATTGAAGGATTCCCTGAGAAACATCCTTATTGTATTGAAGGAATCGGTGAGAAACATTCTGATTGTAATGATGGATTACCTGAGAAACATTCTTATTGTATTGATGGATTACCTGAGATACATTCTTATTGTGTTGAAGGAATCGCTGAGAACCATTCTCATTGTATTGATGGAATCGCAGAGAAACATTCTTATTGTATTGAAGTTTATCCCTGAGAAACATTCTTATTGTATTGAAGGATACCCTGAGAAACATTCTCATTGCATTGAAGGATTACCTGAGAAACATTCTCATTGTATTGAAGGAATCCTTGAGAAACATACTTATTGTATTGAAGGATTACCTGAGAAACATTCTCATTGTATTGAAGGAATCGCTGAGAAACATTCTTATTGTATTGAAGGAATCGCTGAGAACCATTCTCATTGTATTGAAGGAATCGCTGAGAAACATTCTTATTGTATTAAAGCAATCCCTGAGAAACATTCTTATTGTATTGAAGGATTCCCTGAGAAACATTCTCATTGTATTGAAGGATTACCTGAGAAACATTATCATTGTATTGAAGGAATCGCTGAGAAACATTCTTACTGTATTGAAGCAATTGGTGAGAAACATTCTTATTGTATTGAAGGTTTCCCTGAGAAACATTCTCATTTAATTGAAGGATTACCTGAGAAACATTCTCATTGTGTTGAAGGATTTCCTGATAAACATTCTTATTGTATTGAAGGAATCGCTGAGAAACATTCTTATTGTGTTGAAGGAATCCCTGAGAAACATTCTTATTGTTTTGAAGGAATCCCTGAGAAACATTCTTTTTGTATTGAAGGATTCCCTGAGCAAGATTCTTATTGTATTGAAGTAATTAGTGAGAAACATTCTTATTGTATTGAAGGATTCCCTGAGAAACATTCTTATTGTATTGAAGTAATCCCTGAGAAACATTCTTATTGTATTGAAGGTTTCCCTTAGAAACATCCTGATTGTATTGAAGGAATCGGTGAGAAACATTCTCATTGAAATGATGGATTACCTGAGAAACATTCTTATTGTTTTGATGGATTACCTGAGATACTTTCTTATTGTGTTGAAGGAATCGCTGAGAACCATTCTCATTGTATTGAAGGAATCGCTGAGAAACATTCTTATTGTATTGAAGGAATCCCTGAGAAACATTCTTATTGTATTGAAGGGTTCCCTGAGAAACATACTTATTGTATTGAAGGAATCGCTGAGAAACATTCTTATTGTATTGAAGGATTCCCTGAGAAACATTCTTATTGTACTGAAGTAATCAGTGATAAACATTCTTATTGTTTGAAGGATTCCCTGAGAAACATTCTTATTGTATTGAAGTAATCCCTGAGAAACATTCTTATTGTATTGAAGGATTCCCTGAGAAACATTCTTATTGTATTTAAGGCATCGCTGAGAAACATTCTTATTGTATTGATGGATTACCTGAGAAACATTCTTATTGTATTGATGGATTACCTGAGAAACATTCTCATTGTATTGAAGGAATCGCTGAGAAACATTCTTATTGTATTGAAGGAATCGCTGAGAAACATTCTCATTGTATTGAAGGATTACCTGAGAAACATTCTCATTGTGCTGAAGGAATCGCTGAGAAACATTCTCATTGCATTGAAGGAACCCCTGAGAAACATTCTCATTGTATTGAAGGAATTGCTGAGAAACATTCTCATTGTATTGAAGGAACCCCTGAGAAACATTCTCATTGTATTGAAGGAATCCTTGAGAAACATTCTCATTGTACTGAAGGATTAACTGAGAAATATTCTCATTGTATTGAAGGAATCGCTGAGAAACATTCTCATTGTGTTGGTGGAACTCCTGAGAAACATTCTCATTGAATTGAAGGGATCCCTGAGAAACATTCTTATTGCATTGAAGGATTCCCTGAGAAACATTCTTATTGTATTGAAGTAATCAGTGAGAAACATTCTTATTGTGTTGAAGGATTACCTGAGAAACATTCTCATTGTGTTGAAGGAACTCCTGAGAAACATTCTCATTGTGTTGAAGGATTCCCTCAGAAATATTCTCATTGTGTTCAAGGAATCGCTGAGAAATATTCTTATTGTATTGAAGTAATCCCTGAGAAACATTCTCATTGTATTGAAGGAACTCCTGAGAAACATTCTCATTGTGTTGAAGGATTCCCTGAGAAATATTCTCATTGTGTTCAAGGAATCCCTGAGAAACATTCTCAATGTGTTCAAGGAACCCCTGAGAAACATTCTTATTGCGTTGAAGGAATCGCTGAGAAACATTCTCATTGTGTTGAAGGAATCCCTGAGAAATATTCTTATTGTGTTGAAGGAATCGCTGAGAAACGTTCTCATTGTACTGAAGGAATTCCTGAGAAACAGTCTCATTGAATTGAAGGAATCGCTGAGAAACATTCTCATTGTATTGAAGGAACCCCTGTGAAACATTCTTATTGTGTAGAAGGAACCTGTGAGAAACATTCTCATTGTGTTGAAGGATTACCTGAGAAACATTCTTATTGTGTTGAAGGGTTCGCTGAGAAACATTCTCATTGTGTTGAAGGAATCCCTGAGAAACGTTCTTATTGTATTGAAGGATTCCCTGAGAAACATTCTCATTGTATTGAAGGATTCCCTGAAAAACATTCTCATTGTATTGAAGGATTCCCTGAGAAACATTCTTATTGTATTGAAGGCATTGCTGAGAAACATTCTTATTGTATTGATGGGTTACCTGAGAAACATTCTTATTGTATTGATGGATTACCTGAGAAACATTCTCATTGTATTTAAGGACTCGCTGAGAAACATTCTTTTTGTATTGAAGGAATCGCTGAGAAACATTCTCATTGTATTGATGGATTACCTGAGAAACATTCTCATTGTGCTGAAGGAATCGCTGAGAAACATTCTCATTGTATTGAAGGATTCGCTGAGAAACATTCTTGTTGTATTGAAGGCATCGCTGAGAAACATTCTTATTGTATTGATGGGTTACCTGAGAAACATTCTTATTGTATTGATGGATTACCTGAGAAACATTCTTATTGTGTTGAAGGAATCGCTGAGAACCATTCTCATTGTATTGAAGGAATCGCTGAGTAACATTCTTATTGTATTGAAGGAATCGCTGATAAACATTCTTATTGTATTGAAGTAATGCCTGAGAAACATTCTTATTGTATTGAAGGATTCCCTGAGAAACATTCTTATTGTATTGAAGGAATTGCTGAGAAACATTCTTATTTTATTGAAGGATTCCCTGAGAAACATTCTCATTGTATTGAAGGAATCGCTGAGAAACATTCTTATTGTATTGAAGGAATCCCTGAGAAACATTCTTATTGCATTGAAGGAATCCCTGAGAAACATTCTCATTGTGTTCAACGAACCCCTGAGAAACGTTCTCATTGTATTGAAGGAATCCCTGAGAAACATTCTCTTTGTGTTGAAGGAACCCCTGAGAAACATTCTCATTGTGTTCAAGGAATCGTGGAGAAACATTCTTATTGTGTTGAAGGAACTCCTGAGAAACATTCTCATTGTATTGAAGCAACTCCTGAGAAACATTCTCATTGTGTTCAAGGAATCGCTGAGAAACATTCTCATTGTATTGAAGGAATTCCTGAGAAACATTCTCATTGTATTGAAGGAACTCCTGAGAAACATTCTCATTGTGTTGAAGGATTCCCTGAGAAACATTCTCATTGTGTTGAAGGAATCGCTGAGAAAGATTCTCATTGTATTGAAGGAACCCCTGAGAAACATTCTCATTGTATTGAAGGAGTCCCTGAAAAACATTCTCATTGTGTTCAAGGAATCGCTGAGAAACGTTCTCATTGTATTGAACGACTCCCTGAGAAACATTCTCATTGTATTGAAGGAACCCCTGAGAAACATTCTCATTGTATTGAAGGAGTCCCTGAAAAACATTCTCATTGTGTTCAAGGAATCGCTGAGAAACGTTCTCATTGTACTGAAGGAATCCCTGAGAAACAGTCTCATTGAATTGAAGGAATCCCTGAGAAATATTCTCATTGTATTGAAGGAACCCCTGTGAAACATTGTTATTGTGTAGAAGGAACCTGTGAGAAACATTCTTATTGTGTTGAAGGATTACCTGAGAAACATTCTCATTGTGTTGAAGGATTCGCTGAGAAACATTCTTTTTGTATTGAAGGAATCGCTGAGAAACATTCTTATTGTATTGAAGGAATCCCTGAGAAACATTCTTATTGTTTTGAAGGAATCGCTGATAAATATTCTTATTGTATTGAAGTAATCCCTGAGAAACATTCTTATTGTAGTGAAGGATTCCCTGAGAAACATACTTATTGTATTGAAGGAATCGCTGAGAAACATTCTTATTGTATTGAAGGATTCCCTGAGAAACATTCTTATTGTATTGAAGTAATCAGTGATAAACATTCTTATTGTATTGAAGGATTCCCTGAGAATCATTCCTATTGTATTGAAGGAATCGCTGAGAAACATTCTTATTGTATTGAAGGATTCCCTGAGAAACATTCTTATTGTATTGAAGTAATCAGTGATAAACATTCTTATTGTATTGAAGGATTCCCTGAGAAACATTCTTATTGAATTGAAGTAATCCCTGAGAAACATTCTTATTGTATTGAATGATTCCCCGAGAAACATTCTTTTGTATTGAAGGCATCGCTGAGAAACATTCTTATTGTATTGATGGATTACCTGAGAAACATTCTTATTGTATTGATGGAGTACCTGAGAAACATTCTTATTGTGTTGAAGGAATCGCTGAGAACCATTCTCATTGTATTGAAGGAATCGCTGAGAAACATTCTTATTGTATTGAAGCAATCGCTGATAAACGTTCTTATTGTATTGAAGTAATCCCTGAGAAACATTCTTATTGTATTGAAGGATTCCCTGAGAAACATTCTTATTGTATTGAAGGAATTGCTGAGAAACATTCTTATTGTATTGAAGGATTCCCTCAGAAACATTCTCATTGTATTGAAGGAATCGCTGAGAAACATTCTTATTGTATTGAAGGAATCCCTGAGAAACATTCTTATTGTATTGAAGGGTTCCCTGAGAAACATACTTATTGTATTGAAGGAATCGCTGAGAAACATTCTTATTGTATTGAAGGATTCCCTGAGAAACATTCTTATTGTATTGAAGTAATCAGTGATAAACATTCTTATTGTATTGAAGGATTCCCTGAGAAACATTCTTATTGTATTGAAGTAATCCCTGAGAAACATTCTTATTGTATTGAAGGATTCCCTGAGAAACATTCTTATTGTATTGAAGTAATCCCTGAGAAACATTCTTATTGTATTGAAGGATTCCCTGAGAAACATTCTTATTGTATTGAAGGCATCGCTGAGAAACATTCTTATTGTATTGATGGATTACCTGAGAAACATTCTCATTGTATTGAAGGAATCGCTGAGAAACATTCTTATTGTATTGAAGGAATCGCTGAGAAACATTCTCATTGTATTGAAGGATTACCTGAGAAACATTCTCATTGTGTTGAAGGCATCGCTGAGAAACATTCTCATTGTATTGAAGGATTCGCTGAGAAACATTCTTATTGTATTGAAGGAATTGCTGAGAAACATTCTCATTGTATTGAAGGAACCCCTGAGAAACATTCTCATTGTATTGAAGGATTCCCTGAGAAACATTCTTATTGTGTTGAAGGATTCCCTGAGAAACATTCTTATTGTATTGAAGTAATCCCTGAGAAACATTCTTATTGTATTGAAGGATTCCCTGAGAAACATATTTATTGTATTGAAGGCATCGCTGAGAAACATTCTTCTTGTATTGAAGGAATCGCTGAGAAACATTCTTATTGTATTGAAGGAATCGCTGAGAAACATTCTCATTGTATTAAAGGATTACCTGAGAAACATTCTCATTGTGCTGAAGGAATCGCTGAGAAACATTTTCATTGTATTGAAGGATTCGCTGAGAAACATTCTTATTGTATTGGAGGAATTGCTGAGAAACATTCTTATTGTATCAAAGGATTACCTGAGAAACATTCTCATTGTGCTGAAGGAATCGCTGAGAAACATTTTCATTGTATTGAAGGATTCCCTGAGAAACATTCTCATTGTATTGAAGGAATCGCTGAGAAACATTCTTATTGTATTGAAGGAATCGCTGAGAAACATTCTCATTGTATTGAAGGATTACCTGAGAAACATTCTCATTGTGTTGAAGGATTCGCTGAGAAACATTCTTTTTGTATTGAAGGAATCGCTGAGAAACATTCTTATTGTGTTGAAGGAGTCCCTGAGAAACATTCTTATTGTTTTGAAGGAGTCCCTGAGAAACATTCTTATTGTATTGAAGGAAGCCCTGAGAAACATTCTTATTGTATTGAAGGAATCGCTGATAAATATTCTTATTGTATTGAAGTAATCCCTGAGAAACATTCTTATTGTAGTGAAGGATTCCCTGAGAAACATACTTATTGTATTGAAGGAATCCCTGAGAAACATTCTTATTGTAGTGAAGGATTCCCTGAGAAACATTCTTATTGTATTGAAGGATTCCCTGAGAAACATTCTTATTGTATTGAAGTAATCAGTGATAAACATTCTTATTGTATTGAAGGATTCCCTGAGAAACATTCTTATTGAATTGAAGTAATCCCTGAGAAACATTCTTATTGTATTGAATGATTCCCCGAGAAACATTCTTTTGTATTGAAGGCATCGCTGAGAAACATTCTTATTGTATTGATGGATTACCTGAGAAACATTCTTATTGTATTGCTGGAGTACCTGAGAAACATTCTTATTGTGTTGAAGGAATCGCTGAGAACCATTCTCATTGTATTGAAGGAATCGCTGAGAAACATTCTTATTGTATTGAAGGAATCGCTGATAAACGTTCTTATTGTATTGAAGTAATCCCTGAGAAACATTCTTATTGTATTGAAGGATTCCCTGAGAAACATTCTTATTGTATTGAAGGAATTGCTGAGAAACATTCTTATTTTATTGAAGGATTCCCTCAGAAACATTCTCATTGTATTGAAGGAATCGCTGAGAAACATTCTTATTGTATTGAAGGAATCCCTGAGAAACATTCTTATTGTATTGAAGGAATCGCTGAGAAACATTCTTATTGTATTGAAGGATTCCCTGAGAAACATTCTTATTGTACTGAAGTAATCAGTGATAAACATTCTTATTGTATTGAAGGATTCCCTGAGAAACATTCTTATTGTATTGAAGTAATCCCTGAGAAACATTCTTATTGTATTGAAGGATTCCCTGAGAAACATTCTTATTGTATTGAAGGCATCGCTGAGAAACATTCTTATTGTATTGATGGATTACCTGAGAAACATTCTTATTGTATTGATGGATTACCTGAGAAACATTCTCATTGTATTGATGGATTACCTGAGAAACATTCTCATTGTATTGAAGGAATCGCTGAGAAACATTCTTATTGTATTGAAGGAATCGCTGAGAAACATTCTCATTGTATTGAAGGATTACCTGAGAAACATTCTCATTGTGCTGAAGGAATCGCTGAGAAACATTCTCATTGTATTGAAGGATTCGCTGAGAAACATTCTTATTGTATTGAAGGAATTGCTGAGAAACATTCTCATTGTATTGAAGGATTCCCTGAGAAACATTCTCATTGTGTTGAAGGAACCCCTGAGAAACATTCTCATTGTATTGAAGGAATCGCTGAGAAACATTCTTATTGTGTTGAAGGATTCCCTGAGAAACATTCTTATTGTATTGAAGTAATCCCTCAGAAACATTATTATTGTATTGAAGGATTCCCTGAGAAACATTCTTATTGTATTGAAGGCATCGCTGAGAAACATTCTTCTTGTATTGATGGATTACCTGAGAAACATCCTTATTGTATTGTTGGATTACCTGAGAAACATTCTCATTGTATTGAAGGAATCGCTGAGAAACATTCTTATTGTATTGAAGGAATCGCTGAGAAACATTCTCATTGTATTGAAGGAATCGCTGAGAAACATTCTTATTGTATTGAAGGAATCCCTGAGAAACATTTTCATTGTATTGAAGGATTCGCTGAGAAACATTCTTATTGTATTGGAGGAATTGCTGAGAAACATTCTTATTGTATTGAAGGATTCCCTGAGAAACATTCTCATTGTATTGAAGGAATCGCTGAGAAACATTCTTATTGTATTGAAGGAATCCCTGAGAAACATTGTTATTGTATTGAAGGATTACCTGAGAAACATTCTCATTGTGTTGAAGGATTCCCTGAGAAACATTCTCATTGTATTGAAGGAATCCCTGAGAAACATTCTCATTGTGTTGGTGGAACTCCTGAGAAACATTCTCATTGAATTGAAGGGATCCCTGAGAAACATTCTTATTGCATTGAAGGATTCCCTGAGAAACATTCTTATTGTATTGAAGTAATCAGTGAGAAACATTCTTATTGTGTTGAAGGATTACCTGAGAAACATTCTCATTGTATTGAAGGAATCCCTGAGAAACATTCTCATTGTATTGAAGGAACTCCTGAGAAACATTCTCATTGTGTTGAAGGATTCCCTCAGAAATATTCTCATTGTGTTCAAGGAATCGCTGAGAAATATTCTTATTGTATTGAAGTAATCCCTGAGAAACATTCTCATTGTAATGAAGGAACTCCTGAGAAACATTCTCATTGTGTTAAAGGATTCCCTGAGAAATATTCTCATTGTGTTCAAGGAATCCCTGAGAAACATTCTCAATGTGTTCAAGGAACCCCTGAGAAACATTCTTATTGTGTTGAAGGAATCGCTGAGAAACATTCTCATTGTGTTGAAGGAATCCCTGAGAAATATTCTTATTGTGTTGAAGGAATCGCTGAGAAACGTTCTCATTGTACTGAAGGAATTCCTGAGAAACATTCTTATTGTGTAGAAGGAACCTGTGAGAAACATTCTCATTGTGTTGAAGGAATCCCTGAGAAACGTTCTTATTGTGTTGAAGGAATCCCTGAGAAACATTCTTATTGTATTGAAGGATTCCCTGAGAAACATTCTCATGGTATTGAAGGATTCCCTGAGAAACATTCTCATTGTATTGAAGGATTCCCTGAGAAACATTCTTATTGTATTGAAGGCATTGTTGAGAAACATTCTTATTGTATTGATGGGTTACCTGAGAAACATTCTTATTGTATTGATGGATTACCTGAGAAACATTCTTATTGTGTTGAAGGAATCGCTGATAAACATTCTTATTGTATTGAAGGATTCCCTGAGAAACATTCTTGTTGTATTGAAGGCATTGCTGAGAAACATTCTTATTGTATTGAAGGATTCCCTGAGAAACATTCTTGTTGTATTGAAGGCATTGCTGAGAAACATTCTTATTGTATTGATGGGTTACCTGAGAAACATTCTTATTGTATTGATGGATTACCTGACAAACATGCTTATTGTGTTGAAGGAATCGCTGAGAACCATTCTCATTGTATTGAAGGAATCGCTGAGAAACATTCTTATTGTATTGAAGGATTCCCTGAGAAACATTCTTATTGTATTGAAGGAATGGCTGAGAAACATTCTTATTTTATTGAAGGATTCCCTGAGAAACATTCTCATTGTGTTGAAGGAATCGCTGAGAAACATTCTTATTGTATTGAAGGAATCCCTGAGAAACATTCTGATTGTATTGAAGGATTCCCTGCGAAACATGCTTATTGTATTAAAGTAATCATTGAGAAACATTCTTATTGTATTGAAGGATTCCCTGAGAAACATTCTTATTGTATTGAAGTAATCCCTGAGAAACATTCTTATTGTAGTGAAGGATTCCTTGAGAAACATACTTATTGTATTGAAGGAATTGCTGTGAAACATTCTTATTTTATTGAAGGATTCCCGGAGAAACATTCTCATTGTATTGAAGGAATCGCTGAGAAACATTCTTATTGTATTGAAGGAATCCCTGAGAAACATTCTTAATGTATTGAAGGAATCCCTGAGAAACATTCTTAATGTATTGAAGGATTCCCTGAGAAACATTCTTATTGTATTGAAGGAATCGCGGTGAAACATTCTTATTGTATTGAAGGACTCCCTGAGAAACATTCTTATTATATTGAAGTAATCAGTGATAAACATTCTTATTGTATTGAAGGATTCGCTGAGAAACATTCTTATTGTAGTGAAGTAATCCCTGAGAAACATTCTTATTGTATTGAAGGATTCCCTGAGAAACATTCTCATTGTATTGAAGGAATCGCTGAGAAACATTCTTATTGTATTGAAGGAATCCCAAACATTCTTATTATATTGAAGGATTCCCTGAGAAACATTCTTATTGTATTGAAGGAATCGCTGAGAAACTTTCTTATTGTGTTGAAGGAATCCCTGAGAAACATTCTTATGGTTTTGAAGGAATCCCTGAGAAACATTCTTATTGTATTGAAGGATTCCCTGAGAAACATTCTTATTGTATTGAAGGAATCCCTGAGAAACATTCTTATTGTATTGAAGTAATCAGTGAGAAACATTCTTATTGTGTTGAAGGATTCCCTGAGAAACATTCTTATTGTATTGAAGTAATCCCTGAGAAACATTCTTATTGTATTGAAGGATTCCCTGAGAAACATTCTTATTGTATTGAAGGAATCCCTGAGAAACATTCTTATTGTATTGAAGTAATCAGTGAGAAACATTCTTATTGTGTTGAAGGAATCCCTGAGATACATTCTTATTGTATTGATGGATTACCTGAGAAACATTCTTATTGTATTGATGGATTACCTGAGAAACATCCTTATTGTATTGAAGGAATCGGTGAGAAACATTCTGATTGTAATGATGGATTACCTGAGAAACATTCTTATTGTATTGATGGATTACCTGAGATACATTCTTATTGTGTTGAAGGAATCGCTGAGAACCATTCTCATTGTATTGAAGGAATCGCAGAGAAACATTCTTATTGTATTGAAGTAATCCCTGAGAAACATTCTTATTGTATTGAAGGAATCCCTGAGAAACATTCTTATTGTATTGAAGGATTACCTGAGAAACATTCTCATTGTATTGAAGGAATTGCTGAGAAATATTCTTATTGTGTTGAAGGAGTCCCTGAGAAACATTCTCATTGTATTGAAGGAATAGCTGAGAAACATTCTTTTTTATTGAAGGATTCCATGAGAAACATTCTTATTGTATTGAAGGAATTGCTGAGAAACATTCTTATTGTATTGAAGGATTCCTGGAGAAACATTCTCATTGTATTGAAGGAATCGCTGAGAAACATTCTTATTGTATTGAAGTAATCGCTGATAAACATTCTCACTGTATTGAAGGATTACCTGAGAAACATTCTCATTGTGCTGAAGGAATCGCTGAGAAACATTCTTATTGTATTGAAGTAATCCCTGAGAAACATTCTTATTGTATTGAAGGTTTCCCTGAGAAACATCCTTATTGTATTGAAGGAATCGGTGAGAAACATTCTGATTGTAATGATGGATTACCTGAGAAACATTCTTATTGTATTGATGGATTACCTGAGATACATTCTTATTGTGTTGAAGGAATCGCTGAGAACCATTCTCATTGTATTGATGGAATCGCAGAGAAACATTCTTATTGTATTGAAGTTTATCCCTGAGAAACATTCTTATTGTATTGAAGGATACCCTGAGAAACATTCTCATTGCATTGAAGGATTACCTGAGAAACATTCTCATTGTATTGAAGGAATCCTTGAGAAACATACTTATTGTATTGAAGGATTACCTGAGAAACATTCTCATTGTATTGAAGGAATCGCTGAGAAACATTCTTATTGTATTGAAGGAATCGCTGAGAACCATTCTCATTGTATTGAAGGAATCGCTGAGAAACATTCTTATTGTATTAAAGCAATCCCTGAGAAACATTCTTATTGTATTGAAGGATTCCCTGAGAAACATTCTCATTGTATTGAAGGATTACCTGAGAAACATTATCATTGTATTGAAGGAATCGCTGAGAAACATTCTTACTGTATTGAAGCAATTGGTGAGAAACATTCTTATTGTATTGAAGGTTTCCCTGAGAAACATTCTCATTTAATTGAAGGATTACCTGAGAAACATTCTCATTGTGTTGAAGGATTTCCTGAGAAACATTCTTATTGTGTTGAAGGAATCCCTGAGAAACATTCTTTTTGTATTGAAGGATTCCCTGAGCAAGATTCTTATTGTATTGAAGTAATTAGTGAGAAACATTCTTATTGTATTGAAGGATTCCCTGAGAAACATTCTTATTGTATTGAAGGAATCGCTGAGAAACATTCTTATTGTGTTGAAGGAATCCCTGAGAAACATTCTTATTGTTTTGAAGGAATCCCTGAGAAACATTCTTTTTGTATTGAAGGATTCCCTGAGCAAGATTCTTATTGTATTGAAGTAATTAGTGAGAAACATTCTTATTGTATTGAAGGATTCCCTGAGAAACATTCTTATTGTATTGAAGTAATCCCTGAGAAACATTCTTATTGTATTGAAGGTTTCCCTTAGAAACATCCTGATTGTATTGAAGGAATCGGTGAGAAACATTCTCATTGAAATGATGGATTACCTGAGAAACATTCTTATTGTTTTGATGGATTACCTGAGATACTTTCTTATTGTGTTGAAGGAATCGCTGAGAACCATTCTCAATGTATTGAAGGAATCGCTGAGAAACATTCTTATTGTATTGAAGTAATCCCTGAGAAACATTCTTATTGTATTGAAGGATTCCCTGAGAAACATTCTCATTGCATTGAAGGATCACCTGAGAAACATTCTCATTGTATTGAAGGAATCCTTGAGAAACATACTTATTGTATTGAAGGATTACCTGAGAAACATTCTCATTGTATTGAAGGAATCGCTGAGAAACATTCTTATTGTATTGAAGGAATCGCTGAGAACCATTCTCATTGTATTGAAGGAATCGCTGAGAAACATTCTTATTGTATTGAAGCAATCCCTGAGAAACATTCTTATTGTATTGAAGGATTACCTGAGAAACATTCTCATTGTATTGAAAGATTACCTGAGAAACATTCTCATTGTATTGAAGGAATCCCTGAGAAACATTCTTATTGTATTGAAGGATTATCTGAGAAACTTTATCATTGTATTGAAGGAATCGCTGAGAAACATTCTTACTGTATTGAAGCAATTGGTGAGAATCATTCTTATTGTATTGAAGGTTTCCCTGAGAAACATTCTCATTTAATTGAAGGATTACCTGAGAAACATTCTCATTGTGTTGAAGGATTTCCTGAGAAACATTCTTATTGTATTGAAGGAATCGCTGAGAAACATTCTTATTGTGTTGAAGGAATCCCTGAGAAACATTCTTATTGTTTTGAAGGAATCCCTGAGAAACATTCTTATTGTATTGAAGGATTCCCTGAGAAACATTCTTATTGTATTGAAGTAATCCCTGAGAAACATTCTTATTGTATTGTAGGTTTCCCTTAGAAACATCCTGATTGTATTGAAGGAATCGGTGAGAAACATTCTTATTGAAATGATGGATTACCTGAGAAACATTCTTATTGTTTTGATGGAGTACCTGAGATACATTCTTATTGTGTTGAAGGAATCGCTGAGAACCATTCTCATTGTATTGAAGGAATCGCTGAGAAACTTTCTTATTGTATTGAAGTAATCCCTGAGAAACATTCTTATTGTATTGAAGGATTACCTGAGAAACATTCTTATTGTATTGAAGGATTCCCTGAGAAACATTCTTGTTGTATTGAAGGCATTGCTGAGAAACATTCTTATTGTATTGATGGGTTACCTGAGAAACATTGTTATTGTATTGATGCATTACCTGAGAAACATTCTTATTGTGTTGAAGGAATTGCTGAGAACCATTCTCATTGTATTGAAGGAATCGCTGAGAAACATTCTTATTGTATTGAAGGACTCGCTGATAAACATTCTTATTGTATTGAAGTAATGCCTGAGAAACATTCTTATTGTATTGAAGGATTCCCTGAGAAACATTCTTATTGTATTGAAGGAATTGCTGAGAAACTTTCTTATTTTATTGAAGTATTCCCTGAGAAACATTCTCATTATATTGAAGGAATCGCTGAGAAACATTCTTATTGTATTGAAGGAATCCCGTAGAAACATTCTTATTGTATTGGAGGATTCCCTGAGAAACATTCTTATTGTATTGAAAGAATCAGTGAGAAACATTCTTATTGTATTGAAAGAATCAGTGAGAAACATTCTTATTGTATTGAACGATTCCCTGAGAAACATTCTTATTGTATTGAAGTAATCCCTGAGAAACATTCTTATTGTATTGAAGGAATCGCTGAGAAACATTCTTATTGTATTGAAGGATTCCCTGAGAAACATTCTTATTGTATTGAAGGAATCAGTGATAATCATTCTTATTGTATTGAAGGATTCCCTGAGAAACATTCTTATTGTAGTGAAGTAATCCCTGAGGAACATTCTTATTGTATTGAAGGATTCCCTGAGAAACATTCTTATTGTGTTTAAGGATTCCCTGAGAAACATTCTTGTTTAATGAAGGCATCGCTGAGAAACATTCTTATTGTATTGATGGGTTACCTGAGAAACATTCTTATTGTATTGATGGATTAACTGAGAAACATTCTTATTGTGTTGAAGGAATCGCTGAGAACCATTCTCATTGTATTGAAGGAATCGCTGAGAAACATTCTTATTGTATTGAAGGAACCGCTGATAAACATTCTTATTGTATTGAAGTAATGCCTGAGAAACATTCTTATTGTATTGAAGGATTCCCTGAGAAACATTCTTATTCAATTGAAGGAATTGCTGAGAAACATTCTTATTTTATTGAAGGATTCCCGGAGAAACATTCTCATTGTATTGAAGCATTCCCTGAGAAAAATTCTTATTGTATTGAAGTAATCAGTGAGAAACATTCTTATTGTATTGAAGGATTACCGGAGACACATTCTTATTGTATTGAAGTAATCCCTGAGAAACATTCTTATTGTAGTGAAGGATTCCCTGAGAAACATACTTATTGTATTGAAGGAATCGCTGAGAAACATTCTTATTGTATTGAAGGATTCCCTGAGAAACATTCTTATTGTATTGAAGTAATCAGTGATAAACATTCTTATTGTATTGAAGGATTCGCTGAGAAACATTCTTATTGTAGTGAAGTAATCCCTGAGAAACATTCTTATTCTATTGAAGGATTCCCTGAGAAACATTCTTATTGTATTGAAGGCATCGCTGAGAAACATTCTTATTGTATTGAAGTAATCCCTGAGAAACATTCTTATTGTATTGATGGATTCCCTGAGAAACATTCTTATTGTATTGAATGAATTGCTTAGAAACATTCTTATTGTATTGAAGGATTCCCTGAGAAACATTCTCTTGTATTGAAGGAATCGCTGAGAAACTTTCTTATTGTGTTGAAGGAATCCCTGAGAAACATTCTTATGGTTTTGAAGGAATCCCTGAGAAACATTCTTATTGTATTGAAGGATTCCCTGAGAAACATTCTTATTGTATTGAAGGAATCGCTGAGAAACATTCTTATTGTGTTGAAGGAATCCCTGAGAAACATTCTTATTGTTTTGAAGGAATCCCTGAGAAACATTCTTATTGTATTGAAGTAATCAGTGAGAAACATTCTTATTGTGTTGAAGGATTCCCTGAGAAACATTCTTATTGTATTGAAGTAATCCCTGAGAAACATTCTTATTGTATTGAAGGCTTCCCTGAGAAACATTCTTATTGTATTGAAGGAATCGCTGAGAAACATTCTTATTGTATTGATGGATTACCTGAGAAACATTCTTATTGTATTGATGGATTACCTGAGAAACATCCTTATTGTATTGAAGGAATCGGTGAGAAACATTCTGATTGTAATGATGGATTACCTGAGAAACATTCTTATTGTATTGATGGATTACCTGAGATACATTCTTATTGTGTTGAAGGAATCGCTGAGAACCATTCTCATTGTATTGAAGGAATCGCAGAGAAACATTCTTATTGTATTGAAGGATTCCTGGAGAAACATTCTCATTGTAATGAAGGAATCGCTGAGAAACATTCTTATTGTATTGAAGTAATCGCTGATAAACATTCTCACTGTATTGAAGGATTACCTGAGAAACTTTCTCATTGTGCTGAAGGAATCGCTGAGAAACATTCTCATTGTATTGAAGGAATTGCTGAGAAATATTCTTATTGTGTTGAAGGATTCCCTGAGAAACATTCTCATTGTATTGAAGGAACACCTGGGAAACATTCTCATTGTATTGAAGGGATCCCTGAGAAACATTCTCATTGTGTTCAAGGAATCGCTGAGAAACATTCTCATTGTATTGGAGGAATCCCTGGGAAACATTCTCATTGTGTTGAAGGAATCCCTGAGAAACATTCTTATTGTATTGAAGGAATCGCTGAGAAACATTGTTATTGTATTGAAGTAATCCCTGAGAAGCATTCTTATTGTATTGAAGGATTCCCTGAGAAACATTCTTATTGTATTGAAGGATTCCCTGAGAAACATTCTTATTGTATTGAAGGATTCCCTGAGAAACATTCTTATTGTATTGAAGTAATCCCTGAGAAACATTCTTATTGTATTGTAGGTTTCCCTTAGAAACATCCTGATTGTATTGAAGGAATCGGTGAGAAACATTCTTATTGAAATGATGGATTACCTGAGAAACATTCTTATTGTTTTGATGGAGTACCTGAGATACATTCTTATTGTGTTGAAGGAATCGCTGAGAACCATTCTCATTGTATTGAAGGAATCGCTGAGAAACTTTCTTATTGTATTGAAGTAATCCCTGAGAAACATTCTTATTGTATTGAAGGATTACCTGAGAAGCATTCTTATTGTATTGAAGGATTCCCTGAGAAACATTCTTGTTGTATTGAAGGCATTGCTGAGAAACATTCTTATTGTATTGATGGGTTACCTGAGAAACATTGTTATTGTATTGATGCATTACCTGAGAAACATTCTTATTGTGTTGAAGGAATTGCTGAGAACCATTCTCATTGTATTGAAGGAATCGCTGAGAAACATTCTTATTGTATTGAAGGACTCGCTGATAAACATTCTTATTGTATTGAAGTAATGCCTGAGAAACATTCTTATTGTATTGAAGGATTCCCTGAGAAACATTCTTATTGTATTGAAGGAATTGCTGAGAAACTTTCTTATTTTATTGAAGTATTCCCTGAGAAACATTCTCATTATATTGAAGGAATCGCTGAGAAACATTCTTATTGTATTGAAGGAATCCCGTAGAAACATTCTTATTGTATTGGAGGATTCCCTGAGAAACATTCTTATTGTCTTGAAAGAATCAGTGAGAAACATTCTTATTGTATTGAAAGAATCAGTGAGAAACATTCTTATTGTATTGAACGATTCCCTGAGAAACATTCTTATTGTATTGAAGTAATCCCTGAGAAACATTCTTATTGTATTGAAGGAATCGCTGAGAAACATTCTTATTGTATTGAAGGATTCCCTGAGAAACATTCTTATTGTATTGAAGGAATCAGTGATAATCATTCTTATTGTATTGAAGGATTCCCTGAGAAACATTCTTATTGTAGTGAAGTAATCCCTGAGGAACATTCTTATTGTATTGAAGGATTCCCTGAGAAACATTCTTATTGTGTTTAAGGATTCCCTGAGAAACATTCTTGTTTAATGAAGGCATCGCTGAGAAACATTCTTATTGTATTGATGGGTTACCTGAGAAACATTCTTATTGTATTGATGGATTAACTGAGAAACATTCTTATTGTGTTGAAGGAATCGCTGAGAACCATTCTCATTGTATTGAAGGAATCGCTGAGAAACATTCTTATTGTATTGAAGGAATCCCTGAGAAACATTCTTATTGTTTTGAAGGAATCCCTGAGAAACATTCTTATTGTATTGAAGTAATCAGTGAGAAACATTCTTATTGTGTTGAAGGATTCCCTGAGAAACATTCTTATTGTATTGAAGTAATCCCTGAGAAACATTCTTATTGTATTGAAGGCTTCCCTGAGAAACATTCTTATTGTATTGAAGGAATCGCTGAGAAACATTCTTATTGTATTGATGGATTACCTGAGAAACATTCTTATTGTATTGATGGATTACCTGAGAAACATCCTTATTGTATTGAAGGAATCGGTGAGAAACATTCTGATTGTAATGATGGATTACCTGAGAAACATTCTTATTGTATTGATGGATTACCTGAGATACATTCTTATTGTGTTGAAGGAATCGCTGAGAACCATTCTCATTGTATTGAAGGAATCGCAGAGAAACATTCTTATTGTATTGAAGGATTCCTGGAGAAACATTCTCATTGTAATGAAGGAATCGCTGAGAAACATTCTTATTGTATTGAAGTAATCGCTGATAAACATTCTCACTGTATTGAAGGATTACCTGAGAAACTTTCTCATTGTGCTGAAGGAATCGCTGAGAAACATTCTCATTGTATTGAAGGAATTGCTGAGAAATATTCTTATTGTGTTGAAGGATTCCCTGAGAAACATTCTCATTGTATTGAAGGAACACCTGGGAAACATTCTCATTGTATTGAAGGGATCCCTGAGAAACATTCTCATTGTGTTCAAGGAATCGCTGAGAAACATTCTCATTGTATTGGAGGAATCCCTGGGAAACATTCTCATTGTGTTGAAGGAATCCCTGAGAAACATTCTTATTGTATTGAAGGAATCGCTGAGAAACATTGTTATTGTATTGAAGTAATCCCTGAGAAGCATTCTTATTGTATTGAAGGATTCCCTGAGAAACATTCTTATTGTATTGAAGGATTCCCTGAGAAACATTCTTATTGTATTGAAGGATTCCCTGAGAAACATTCTTATTGTATTGAAGTAATCCCTGAGAAACATTCTTATTGTATTGTAGGTTTCCCTTAGAAACATCCTGATTGTATTGAAGGAATCGGTGAGAAACATTCTTATTGAAATGATGGATTACCTGAGAAACATTCTTATTGTTTTGATGGAGTACCTGAGATACATTCTTATTGTGTTGAAGGAATCGCTGAGAACCATTCTCATTGTATTGAAGGAATCGCTGAGAAACTTTCTTATTGTATTGAAGTAATCCCTGAGAAACATTCTTATTGTATTGAAGGATTACCTGAGAAGCATTCTTATTGTATTGAAGGATTCCCTGAGAAACATTCTTGTTGTATTGAAGGCATTGCTGAGAAACATTCTTATTGTATTGATGGGTTACCTGAGAAACATTGTTATTGTATTGATGCATTACCTGAGAAACATTCTTATTGTGTTGAAGGAATTGCTGAGAACCATTCTCATTGTATTGAAGGAATCGCTGAGAAACATTCTTATTGTATTGAAGGACTCGCTGATAAACATTCTTATTGTATTGAAGTAATGCCTGAGAAACATTCTTATTGTATTGAAGGATTCCCTGAGAAACATTCTTATTGTATTGAAGGAATTGCTGAGAAACTTTCTTATTTTATTGAAGTATTCCCTGAGAAACATTCTCATTATATTGAAGGAATCGCTGAGAAACATTCTTATTGTATTGAAGGAATCCCGTAGAAACATTCTTATTGTATTGGAGGATTCCCTGAGAAACATTCTTATTGTCTTGAAAGAATCAGTGAGAAACATTCTTATTGTATTGAAAGAATCAGTGAGAAACATTCTTATTGTATTGAACGATTCCCTGAGAAACATTCTTATTGTATTGAAGTAATCCCTGAGAAACATTCTTATTGTATTGAAGGAATCGCTGAGAAACATTCTTATTGTATTGAAGGATTCCCTGAGAAACATTCTTATTGTATTGAAGGAATCAGTGATAATCATTCTTATTGTATTGAAGGATTCCCTGAGAAACATTCTTATTGTAGTGAAGTAATCCCTGAGGAACATTCTTATTGTATTGAAGGATTCCCTGAGAAACATTCTTATTGTGTTTAAGGATTCCCTGAGAAACATTCTTGTTTAATGAAGGCATCGCTGAGAAACATTCTTATTGTATTGATGGGTTACCTGAGAAACATTCTTATTGTATTGATGGATTAACTGAGAAACATTCTTATTGTGTTGAAGGAATCGCTGAGAACCATTCTCATTGTATTGAAGGAATCGCTGAGAAACATTCTTATTGTATTGAAGGAACCGCTGATAAACATTCTTATTGTATTGAAGTAATGCCTGAGAAACATTCTTATTGTATTGAAGGATTCCCTGAGAAACATTCTTATTCAATTGAAGGAATTGCTGAGAAACATTCTTATTTTATTGAAGGATTCCCGGAGAAACATTCTCATTGTATTGAAGCATTCCCTGAGAAAAATTCTTATTGTATTGAAGTAATCAGTGAGAAACATTCTTATTGTATTGAAGGATTACCGGAGACACATTCTTATTGTATTGAAGTAATCCCTGAGAAACATTCTTATTGTAGTGAAGGATTCCCTGAGAAACATACTTATTGTATTGAAGGAATCGCTGAGAAACATTCTTATTGTATTGAAGGATTCCCTGAGAAACATTCTTATTGTATTGAAGTAATCAGTGATAAACATTCTTATTGTATTGAAGGATTCGCTGAGAAACATTCTTATTGTAGTGAAGTAATCCCTGAGAAACATTCTTATTCTATTGAAGGATTCCCTGAGAAACATTCTTATTGTATTGAAGGCATCGCTGAGAAACATTCTTATTGTATTGAAGTAATCCCTGAGAAACATTCTTATTGTATTGATGGATTCCCTGAGAAACATTCTTATTGTATTGAATGAATTGCTTAGAAACATTCTTATTGTATTGAAGGATTCCCTGAGAAACATTCTCTTGTATTGAAGGAATCGCTGAGAAACTTTCTTATTGTGTTGAAGGAATCCCTGAGAAACATTCTTATGGTTTTGAAGGAATCCCTGAGAAACATTCTTATTGTATTGAAGGATTCCCTGAGAAACATTCTTATTGTATTGAAGGAATCGCTGAGAAACATTCTTATTGTGTTGAAGGAATCCCTGAGAAACATTCTTATTGTTTTGAAGGAATCCCTGAGAAACATTCTTATTGTATTGAAGTAATCAGTGAGAAACATTCTTATTGTGTTGAAGGATTCCCTGAGAAACATTCTTATTGTATTGAAGTAATCCCTGAGAAACATTCTTATTGTATTGAAGGCTTCCCTGAGAAACATTCTTATTGTATTGAAGGAATCGCTGAGAAACATTCTTATTGTATTGATGGATTACCTGAGAAACATTCTTATTGTATTGATGGATTACCTGAGAAACATCCTTATTGTATTGAAGGAATCGGTGAGAAACATTCTGATTGTAATGATGGATTACCTGAGAAACATTCTTATTGTATTGATGGATTACCTGAGATACATTCTTATTGTGTTGAAGGAATCGCTGAGAACCATTCTCATTGTATTGAAGGAATCGCAGAGAAACATTCTTATTGTATTGAAGGATTCCTGGAGAAACATTCTCATTGTAATGAAGGAATCGCTGAGAAACATTCTTATTGTATTGAAGTAATCGCTGATAAACATTCTCACTGTATTGAAGGATTACCTGAGAAACTTTCTCATTGTGCTGAAGGAATCGCTGAGAAACATTCTCATTGTATTGAAGGAATTGCTGAGAAATATTCTTATTGTGTTGAAGGATTCCCTGAGAAACATTCTCATTGTATTGAAGGAACACCTGGGAAACATTCTCATTGTATTGAAGGGATCCCTGAGAAACATTCTCATTGTGTTCAAGGAATCGCTGAGAAACATTCTCATTGTATTGGAGGAATCCCTGGGAAACATTCTCATTGTGTTGAAGGAATCCCTGAGAAACATTCTTATTGTATTGAAGGAATCGCTGAGAAACATTGTTATTGTATTGAAGTAATCCCTGAGAAGCATTCTTATTGTATTGAAGGATTCCCTGAGAAACATTCTTATTGTATTGAAGGAATTGCTGAGAAACATTCTTATTGTATTGTAGGATTCCCTGACAATCATTCTCATTAAATTGAAGGAATCCCTGAGAAACATTCTTATTGTATTGAAGGATTTCTTGAGAAACATTCTTATTGTATTGAAGGAATCGCTAAGAAACATTCTTATTGTGTTGAAGGAATCCCTGAGAAACATTCTTATTGTGTTGAAGGAATCCCTGAGAAACATTCTTATTGTATTGAAGGAATCCCTGAGAAACATTCTTATTGTATTGAAGGAATCCCTGAGAAAGATTCTTATTGTATTGAAGTAATTAGTGAGAAACATTCTTATTGTATTGAAGGATTCCCTGAGAAACATTCTTATTGTATTGAAGGATTCCCTTAGAAACATCCTTATTGTATTGAAGGAATCGGTGAGAAACATTCTGATTGTAATGATGGATTACCTGAGAAACATTCTTATTGTATTGATAGATTACCTGAGATACATTCTTATTGTGTTGAAGGAATCGCTGAGAACCATTCTCATTGTATTGAAGGAATCGCAGAGAAACATTCTTATTGTATTGAAGTAATCCCTGAGAAACATTCTTATTGTATTGAAGGATTCCCTGAGAAACATTCTCATTGCATTGAAGGATTCCCTGAGAAACATTCTCATTGTATTGAAGGATTACCTGAGAAACATTCTCATTGTATTGAAGGAATCCTTGAGAAACATACTTATTGTATTGAAGGATTACCTGAGAAACATTCTCATTGTATTGAAGGAATCGCTGAGAAACATTCTTATTGTATTGAAGGAATCGCTGAGACACATTCTTATTGTATTGAAGCAATCCCTGAGAACCATTCTTATGTATTGAAGGATTCCCTGAGAAACATTCTCATTGTATTGAAGGATTACCTGAGAAACATTCTCATTGTATTGAAGGAATCCCTGAGAAACATTCTTATTGTATTGAAGGATTATCTGAGAAACATTATCATTGTATTGAAGGAATCGCTGAGAAACATTCTTACTGTATTGAAGCAATTGGTGAGAAACATTCTTATTGTATTGAAGGTTTCCCTGAGAAACATTCTCATTGTGTTGAAGGATTTCCTGAGAAACATTCTCATTGTGTTGAAGGATTTCCTGAGAAACATTCTTATTGTATTGAAGGAATCGCTGAGAAACATTCTTATTGTGTTGAAGGAATCCCTGAGAAACATTCTTATTGTATTGAAGGATTCCCTGAGAAAGATTCTTATTGTATTGAAGTAATTAGTGAGAAACATTCTTATTGTATTGAAGGATTCCCTCAGAAACATTCTTATTGTATTGAAGTAATCCCTGAGAAACATTCTTATTGTATTGAAGGTTTCCCTTAGAAACATCCTTATTGTATTGAAGGAATCGGTGAGAAACATTCTTATTGAAATGATGGATTACCTGAGAAACATTCTTATTGTTTTGATGGATTACCTGAGATACATTCTTATTGTGTTGAAGGAATCGCTGAGAACCATTCTCATTGTATTGAAGGAATCGCTGAGAAACATTCTTATTGTATTGAAGTAATCCCTGAGAAACATTCTTATTGTATTGAAGGATTCCCTGATAAACATTCTCATTGTATTGAAGGATTACCTGAGAAACATTCTCATTGTATTGAAGGAATCCTTGAGAAACATACTTATTGTATTGAAGGATTACCTGAGAAACATTCTCATTGTATTGAAGGAATCGCTGAGAAACATTCTCATTGTATTGAAGGAATAGCTGAGAAACATTATTTTTTATTGAAGGATTCCATGAGAAACATTCTTATTGTATTGAAGGAATTGCTGAGAAACATTCTTATTGTATTGAAGGATTCCTTGAGAAACATTCTCATTGTATTCAAGGAATCGCTGAGAAACATTCTTATTGTATTGAAGGAATCGCTGAGAAACATTCTCATTGTATTGAAGGATTACCTGAGAAACATTCTGATTGTGCTGAAGGAATCGCTGAGAAACATTCTCATTGTATTGAAGGATTCGCTGAGAAACATTCTTATTGTATAGAAGGAATTGCTGAGAAACATTCTTATTGTATTGAAGCATTCCCTGAGAAACATTCTCATTAAATTGAAGGAATCACTGAGAAACATTCTTATTGTATTAAAGGAATCCCTGAGAAACATTCTTATTGTATTGAAGGATTCCCTGAGAAAGATTCTTAATGTATTGAAGTAATTAGTGAGAAACATTCTTATTGTATTGAAGGATTCCCTGAGAAACATACTTATTGTATTGAAGTAATCCCTGAGAAAAATCCTTATTGTATTGAAGGAATCGGTGAGAAACATTCTTATTGTAATGATGGATTACCAGTGAAACATTCTTATTGTATTGATGGATTACCTGAGATACATTCTTATTGAGTTGAAGGAATCGCTGAGAACCATTCTCATTGTATTGAAGGAATCGCTGAGAAACATTCTTATTGTATTGAAGGATTCCCTGAGAAACATTCTCATTGTATTGAAGGATTACCTGAGAAACGTTCTCATTGTATTGAAGGAATCCTTGAGAATCATTCTTATAGTATTGAAGGATTTCCTGAGAAACATTCTCATTGTATTGAAGGAATCGCTGAGAAACATTCTTATTGTATTGAAGGAATCGCTGAGAACCATTCTCATTGTATTGAAGGAATCGCTGAGAAACATTCTTATTGTATTGAAGCAATCCCTGAGAAACATTCTTAGTGTATTGAAGGATTCCCTGAGAAACATTCTCATTGTATTGAAGGATTACCTGAGAAACATTCTCATTGTATTGAAGGAATCCCTGAGAAACATTCTTATTGTATTGAAGGATTACCTGAGAAACATTCTCATTGTATTGATGGAATCGCTGACAAACATTCTTATTGTGTTAAAGGATTCCCTGAGAAACATTCTCATTGTATTGAAGGAATCGCTGAGAAACATTCTTATTGTATTGAAGGATTCCATGAGAAACATTCTCATTGTATTGAAGGAATCGCTGAGAAACATTCTTATTGTATTGAAGGATTCCATGAGAAACATTCTCATTGTATTGAAGGAATCGCTGAGAAACATTCTTATTGTATTGCAGGATTCCCTGACAACCATTCTCATTGTATTGAAGGAATCGCTGAGAAACATTCTTATTGTATTGAAGGAATCGCTGAAAAGCATTCTCATTGTATTGAAGGAATCGCTGAGAAACATTCTCATTGTATTGAAGGATTACCTGAGAAACATTCTGATTGTGCTGAAGGAATCGCTGAGAAACATTCTCATTGTATTGAAGGATTCGCTGAGAAACATTCTTATTGTATTGAAGGAATCGCTGAGAAATATTCTTATTGTATTGAACGAATCCCTGAGAAACATTCTCATTGTATTGAAGGATTAACTGAGAAACATTCTCATTGTGTTCAAGGAATCGCTGAGAAACATTCTCATTGTGTTGATGGAATCCCTGGGAAACATTCTCATTGTGTTGAAGGAATCCCTGAGAAACATTCTTATTGTATTGAAGGAATCGCTGAGAAACATTCTTATTGTATTGAAGTAATCCCTGAGAAACATTCTTATTGTATTGAAGGATTCCCTGAGAAACATTCTTATTGTATAGAAGGAATTGCTGAGAAACATTCTTATTGTATTGAAGCATTCCCTGAGAAACATTCTCATTAAATTGAAGGAATCACTGAGAAACATTCTTATTGTATTAAAGGAATCCCTGAGAAACATTCTTATTGTATTGAAGGATTCCCTGAGAAAGATTCTTATTGTATTGAAGTAATTAGTGAGAAACATACTTATTGTATTGAAGTAATCCCTGAGAAACATCCTTATTGTATTGAAGGAATCGGTGAGAAACATTCTTATTGTATTGAAGGAATCGGTGAGAAACATTCTTATTGTATTGAAGGATTCCCTGAGAAACATTCTCATTGTATTGAAGGATTCCCTGAGAAACATTCTTATTGTATTGAAGGAATCCCTGAGAAACATTCTTATTGTATTGAAGGAATCGGTGAGAAACATTCTTATTTTATTGAAGGATTCCCTGAGAAACATTCTCATTGTATTGAAGGATTACCTGAGAAACATTCTCATTGTATTGAAGGAATCCCTGAGAAACATTCTTATTGTATTGAAGGATTACCTGAGAAACATTCTCATTGTATTGATGGAATCGCTGAGAAACATTCTTATTGTGTTAAAGGATTCCCTGAGAAACATTCTCATTGTATTGAAGGAATCGCTGAGAAACATTCTTATTGTATTGAAGGATTCCATGAGAAACATTCTTATTGTATTGAAGGAATTGCTGAGAATTATTCTTATTGTATTGCAGGATTCCCTGACAAACATTCTCATTGTATTGAAGGAATCGCTGAGAAACATTCTTATTGTATTGAAGGAATCGCTGAGAAGCATTCTCATTGTATTGAAGGAATCGCTGAGAAACATTCTCATTGTATTGAAGGATTACCTGAGAAACATTCTGATTGTGCTGAAGGAATCGCTGAGAAACATTCTCATTGTATTGAAGGATTCGCTGAGAAACATTCTTATTGTATTGAAGGAATCGCTGAGAAATATTCTTATTGTATTGAACTAATCCCTGAGAAACATTCTCATTGTATTGAAGGATTAACTGAGAAACATTCTCATTGTATTGAAGGAATCCCTGAGAAACATTCTCTTTGTGTTGAAGGAATCGCTGAGAAACATTCTCATTGTGTTGGTGGAACACCTGAGAAACATTCTCATTGTATTGAAGAGATCCCTGAGAAACATTCTCATTGTGTTCAAGGAATCGCTGAGAAACATTCTCATTGTGTTGATGGAATCCCTGGGAAACATTCTCATTGTGTTGAAGGAATCCCTGAGAAACATTCTTATCGTATTGAAGGAATCGCTGAGAAACATTCTTATTGTATTGAAGTAATCCCTGAGAAACATTCTTATTGTATTGAAGGATTCCCTGAGAAACATTCTTATTGTATAGAAGGAATTGCTGAGAAACATTCTTATTGTATTGAAGCATTCCCTGAGAAACATTCTCATTAAATTGAAGGAGTCACTGAGAAACATTCTTATTGTATTAAAGGAATCCCTGAGAAACATTCTTATTGTATTGAAGGATTCCCTGAGAAAGATTCTTATTGTATTGAAGTAATTAGTGAGAAACATACTTATTGTATTGAAGTAATCCCTGAGAAACATCCTTATTGTATTGAAGGAATCGGTGAGAAACATTCTTATTGTATTGAAGGAATCGGTGAGAAACATTCTTATTGTAATGATGGATTACCTGAGAAACATTCTTATTGTATTGATGGATTACCTGAGATACATTCCTATTGTGTTGAAGGAATCGCTGAGAACCATTCTCATTGTATTGAAGGAATCGCTGAGAAACATTCTTATTGTATTGAAGGATTCCCTGAGAAACATTCTCATTGTATTGAAGGATTACGTGAGAAACGTTCTCATTGTATTGAAGGAATCCTTGAGAAACATTCTTATAGTATTGAAGGATTTCCTGAGAAACATTCTCATTGTATTGAAGGAATCGCTGAGAAACATTCTTATTGTATTGAAGGAATCGCTGAGAACCATTCTCATTGTATTGAAGGAATCGCTGAGAAACATTCTTATTGTATTGAAGCAATCCCTGAGAAACATTCTTATTGTATTGAAGGATTCCCTGAGAAACATTCTCATTGTATTGAAGGATTACCTGAGAAACATCTCATTGTATTGAAGGAATTCCTGAGAAACATTCTTATTGTATTGAAGGATTACCTGAGAAACATTCTCATTGTATTGAAGGAATCGCTGAGAAACATTCTTATTGTGTTGAAGGATTCCCTGAGAAACATTCTCATTGTATTGAAGGAATCGCTGAGAAACATGCTTATTGTATTGAAGGATTTCATGAGAAACATTCTTATTGTATTGAAGGAATTGCTGAGAATTATTCTTATTGTATTGCAGGATTCCCTGAGAAACATTCTCATTATATTGAAGGAATCGCTGAGAAACATTCTTATTGTATTGAAGGAATCGCTGAGAAGCATTCTTAATTTATTGAAGGATTACCTGAGAAACATTCTCATTGTGCTGAAGGAATCGCTGAGAAACATTCTCATTGCAATGTAGGAATCGCTGAGAAACATTCTTATTGTATTGAAGGAATCGCTGAGAAACATTCTCATTGTATTGAAGGAATCCCTGAGAAACATTCTCATTGTATTGACGGCATCGCTGAGAAACATTCTTATTGTATTGAAGGAATCACTGAGAAACATTCTCATTGTATTGAAGGATTACCTGAGAAACATTCTCATTGTGCTGAAGGAATCGCTGCAAAACATTCTTATTGTATTGAAGGAATCGCTGAGAAACATTCTTATTGTATTGAAGGATTCCCTGCGAAACTTTCTTATTGTATTGAAGGAATCGCTGAGAAACATTCTTATTGTATTGAAGGAATCGCTGAGAAACATTCTTATTGTATTGAAGGAATCCCTGAGAAACATTCTCATTGTATTGAAGGAATCGCTGAGAAACATTCTCATTGTGTTCAAGGAACCCCTGAGAAACATTCTTATTGTGTTGAAGGAATCGCTGAGAAACATTCTTATTGTATTGAAGGAATCGCTGAGAAACATTCTTATTGTAATGAAGGAATCGCTGAGAAACATTCTCATTGTGTTGAAGGATTCCCTGCGAAACTTTCTTATTGTATTGACGGCATCGCTGAGAAACATTCTTATTGTATTGATGGATTACCTGAGAAACATTCTTATTGTAATGATGGATTACCTGAGAAACATTCTTATTGTGTTGAAGGAATCGCTGAGAACCATTCTCATTGTATTGAAGGAATCGCTGAGAAACATTCTTATTGTATTGAAGGAATCGCTGAGAAACATTCTTATTGTATTGAAGTAATCCCTGAGAAACATTCTTATTGTATTGAAGGAATTGCTGAGAAACACTCTTATTGAATTGAAGGATTCCCTGAGAAACATTCTCATTGTGTTCAAGGAACCCCTGAGAAACATTCTTATTGTGTTGAAGGAATCGCTGAGAAACATTCTCATTGTGTTGAAGGAATCCCTGAGAAAGATTCTTATTGTATTGAAGTAATTAGTGAGAAACATTCTTATTGTATTGAATGATTCCCTGAGAAACATTCTTATTGTATTGAAGTAATCCCGGAGAAACATTCTTATTGTATTGAAGGATTCCCTGAGAAACATCCTGATTGTATTGAAGGAATCGGTGAGAAACATTCTTATTGTAATGATGGATTACCTGAGAAACATTCTTATTGTATTGATGGATTACCTGAGATACATTCTTATTGTGTTGAAGGAATCGCTGAGAACCATTCTCATTGTATTCAAGGAATCGGTGAGAAACATTTTTATTGTATTGAAGTAATCCCTGAGAAACATTCTTATTGTATTGAAGGATTCCCTGAGAAACATTCTCATTGTATTGAATGATTACCTGAGAAACATTCTCATTGTATTGAAGGAATCCTTGAGAAACATTCTTATTGTATTGAAGGATTACCTGAGAAACATTCTCATTGTATTGAAGGAATCGCTGAGAAACATTCTTATTGTATTGAAGGATTACCTGAGAAACATTCTTATTGTATTGAAGGAATCGCTGAGAACCATTCTTATTGTATTGAAGGAATCGCTGAGAAACATTCTTATTGTATTGAAGGATTCCATGAGAAACATTCTTATTCTATTGAAGGAATTGCTGAGAATCATTCTTATTGTATTGCAGGATTCCCTGAGAAACATTCTCATTGTATCGGAGGAATCGCTGAGAAACATTCTTATTGTATTGAAGGAATCGCTGAGAAGCATTCTCATTGTATTGAAGGATTACCTGAGAAACATTCTCATTGTGCTAAAGGAATCGCTGAGAAACATTCTCATTGCATTGAAGGAATCGCTGAGAAACATTCTTATTGTATTGAAGGAATCGCTGAGAAACATTCTCATTGTGTTGAAGGATTCCCTGAGAAACATTCTCATTGTATTGAAGGAATAGCTGAGAAACATTCTTTTTTATTGAAGGATTACCTGAGAAACATTCTCATTGTATTGAAGGAAGTGCTGAGAAACATTCTTATTGTATTGAAGGATTACCTGAGAAACATTCTTATTGTATTGAAGGAATCGCTGAGAACCATTCTTATTGTATTGAAGGAATCGCTGAGAAACATTCTTATTGTATTGAAGGATTCCATGAGAAACATTCTTATTGTATTGAAGGAATCGCTGAGAAACATTCTTATTGTATTGCAGGATTCCCTGAGAAACATTCTCATTGTATCGGAGGAATCGCTGAGAAACATTCTTATTGTATTGAACAAATCGCTGAGAAGCATTCTCATTTTATTGAAGGATTACCTGAGAAACATTCTCATTGTGCTGAAGGAATCGCTGAGAAACATTCTCATTGCATTGAAGGAATCGCTGAGAAACATTCTTATTGTATTGAAGGAATCGCTGAGAAACATTCTCATTGTGTTGAAGGATTCCCTGAGAAACATTCTCATTGTATTGAAGGAATCCCTGAGAAACATTCTTATTGTATTGAAGGATTCCCTGAGAAAGATTCTTATTGTATTGAAGTAATTAGTGAGAAACATACTTATTGTATTGAAGTAATCCCTGAGAAACATCCTTATTGTATTGAAGGAATCGGTGAGAAACATTCTTATTGTATTGAAGGAATCGGTGAGAAACATTCTTATTGTAATGATGGATTACCTGAGAAACATTCTTATTGTATTGATGGATTACCTGAGATACATTCCTATTGTGTTGAAGGAATCGCTGAGAACCATTCTCATTGTATTGAAGGAATCGCTGAGAAACATTCTTATTGTATTGAAGGATTCCCTGAGAAACATTCTCATTGTATTGAAGGATTACGTGAGAAACGTTCTCATTGTATTGAAGGAATCCTTGAGAAACATTCTTATAGTATTGAAGGATTTCCTGAGAAACATTCTCATTGTATTGAAGGAATCGCTGAGAAACATTCTTATTGTATTGAAGGAATCGCTGAGAACCATTCTCATTGTATTGAAGGAATCGCTGAGAAACATTCTTATTGTATTGAAGCAATCCCTGAGAAACATTCTTATTGTATTGAAGGATTCCCTGAGAAACATTCTCATTGTATTGAAGGATTACCTGAGAAACATCTCATTGTATTGAAGGAATTCCTGAGAAACATTCTTATTGTATTGAAGGATTACCTGAGAAACATTCTCATTGTATTGAAGGAATCGCTGAGAAACATTCTTATTGTGTTGAAGGATTCCCTGAGAAACATTCTCATTGTATTGAAGGAATCGCTGAGAAACATGCTTATTGTATTGAAGGATTTCATGAGAAACATTCTTATTGTATTGAAGGAATTGCTGAGAATTATTCTTATTGTATTGCAGGATTCCCTGAGAAACATTCTCATTATATTGAAGGAATCGCTGAGAAACATTCTTATTGTATTGAAGGAATCGCTGAGAAGCATTCTTAATTTATTGAAGGATTACCTGAGAAACATTCTCATTGTGCTGAAGGAATCGCTGAGAAACATTCTCATTGCAATGTAGGAATCGCTGAGAAACATTCTTATTGTATTGAAGGAATCGCTGAGAAACATTCTCATTGTATTGAAGGAATCCCTGAGAAACATTCTCATTGTATTGACGGCATCGCTGAGAAACATTCTTATTGTATTGAAGGAATCACTGAGAAACATTCTCATTGTATTGAAGGATTACCTGAGAAACATTCTCATTGTGCTGAAGGAATCGCTGCAAAACATTCTTATTGTATTGAAGGAATCGCTGAGAAACATTCTTATTGTATTGAAGGATTCCCTGCGAAACTTTCTTATTGTATTGAAGGAATCGCTGAGAAACATTCTTATTGTATTGAAGGAATCGCTGAGAAACATTCTTATTGTATTGAAGGAATCCCTGAGAAACATTCTCATTGTATTGAAGGAATCGCTGAGAAACATTCTCATTGTGTTCAAGGAACCCCTGAGAAACATTCTTATTGTGTTGAAGGAATCGCTGAGAAACATTCTTATTGTATTGAAGGAATCGCTGAGAAACATTCTTATTGTAATGAAGGAATCGCTGAGAAACATTCTCATTGTGTTGAAGGATTCCCTGCGAAACTTTCTTATTGTATTGACGGCATCGCTGAGAAACATTCTTATTGTATTGATGGATTACCTGAGAAACATTCTTATTGTAATGATGGATTACCTGAGAAACATTCTTATTGTGTTGAAGGAATCGCTGAGAACCATTCTCATTGTATTGAAGGAATCGCTGAGAAACATTCTTATTGTATTGAAGGAATCGCTGAGAAACATTCTTATTGTATTGAAGTAATCCCTGAGAAACATTCTTATTGTATTGAAGGAATTGCTGAGAAACACTCTTATTGAATTGAAGGATTCCCTGAGAAACATTCTCATTGTGTTCAAGGAACCCCTGAGAAACATTCTTATTGTGTTGAAGGAATCGCTGAGAAACATTCTCATTGTGTTGAAGGAATCCCTGAGAAAGATTCTTATTGTATTGAAGTAATTAGTGAGAAACATTCTTATTGTATTGAATGATTCCCTGAGAAACATTCTTATTGTATTGAAGTAATCCCGGAGAAACATTCTTATTGTATTGAAGGATTCCCTGAGAAACATCCTGATTGTATTGAAGGAATCGGTGAGAAACATTCTTATTGTAATGATGGATTACCTGAGAAACATTCTTATTGTATTGATGGATTACCTGAGATACATTCTTATTGTGTTGAAGGAATCGCTGAGAACCATTCTCATTGTATTCAAGGAATCGGTGAGAAACATTTTTATTGTATTGAAGTAATCCCTGAGAAACATTCTTATTGTATTGAAGGATTCCCTGAGAAACATTCTCATTGTATTGAATGATTACCTGAGAAACATTCTCATTGTATTGAAGGAATCCTTGAGAAACATTCTTATTGTATTGAAGGATTACCTGAGAAACATTCTCATTGTATTGAAGGAATCGCTGAGAAACATTCTTATTGTATTGAAGGATTACCTGAGAAACATTCTTATTGTATTGAAGGAATCGCTGAGAACCATTCTTATTGTATTGAAGGAATCGCTGAGAAACATTCTTATTGTATTGAAGGATTCCATGAGAAACATTCTTATTCTATTGAAGGAATTGCTGAGAATCATTCTTATTGTATTGCAGGATTCCCTGAGAAACATTCTCATTGTATCGGAGGAATCGCTGAGAAACATTCTTATTGTATTGAAGGAATCGCTGAGAAGCATTCTCATTGTATTGAAGGATTACCTGAGAAACATTCTCATTGTGCTAAAGGAATCGCTGAGAAACATTCTCATTGCATTGAAGGAATCGCTGAGAAACATTCTTATTGTATTGAAGGAATCGCTGAGAAACATTCTCATTGTGTTGAAGGATTCCCTGAGAAACATTCTCATTGTATTGAAGGAATAGCTGAGAAACATTCTTTTTTATTGAAGGATTACCTGAGAAACATTCTCATTGTATTGAAGGAAGTGCTGAGAAACATTCTTATTGTATTGAAGGATTACCTGAGAAACATTCTTATTGTATTGAAGGAATCGCTGAGAACCATTCTTATTGTATTGAAGGAATCGCTGAGAAACATTCTTATTGTATTGAAGGATTCCATGAGAAACATTCTTATTGTATTGAAGGAATCGCTGAGAAACATTCTTATTGTATTGCAGGATTCCCTGAGAAACATTCTCATTGTATCGGAGGAATCGCTGAGAAACATTCTTATTGTATTGAACAAATCGCTGAGAAGCATTCTCATTTTATTGAAGGATTACCTGAGAAACATTCTCATTGTGCTGAAGGAATCGCTGAGAAACATTCTCATTGCATTGAAGGAATCGCTGAGAAACATTCTTATTGTATTGAAGGAATCGCTGAGAAACATTCTCATTGTGTTGAAGGATTCCCTGAGAAACATTCTCATTGTATTGAAGGAATAGCTGAGAAACATTCTTTTTTATTGAAGGATTCCATGAGAAACATTCTTATTGTATTGAAGGAATCGCTGAGAAACATTCTCATTGTGTTGAAGGATTCCCTGAGAAACATTCTCATTGTATTGAAGGAATAGCTGAGAAACATTCTTTTTTATTGAAGGATTCCATGAGAAACATTCTTATTGTATTGAAGGAATTGCTGGGAAACATTCTTATTGTATTGAAGGATTGCTTGAGAAACGTTCTTATTGTATTGAAGGAATCGCTGAGAAACATTCTTATTGTATTGAAGGAATCGCTGAGAAACATTCTCATTGTATTGAAGGATTACCTGAGAAACATTCTCATTGTGCTGAAGGAATCGCTGAGAAACATTCTCATTGTATTGAAGGATTCGCTGAGAAACATTCTTATTGTATTGAAGGAATCGCTGAGAAACATTCTTATTGTATTGAAGGAATCCCTGAGAAACATTCTCATTGTATTGAAGGAATCGCTGAGAAACATTCTCATTTTGTTCAAGGAACCCCTGAGAAACATTCTTATTGTGTTGAAGGAATCGCTGAGAAACATTCTCATTGCGTTGAAGAAATCCCTGAGAAAGATTCTTATTGAATTGAAGTAATTAGAGAAAAACATTCTTATTGTATTGAAGGATTCCCTGAGAAATATTCTTGTTGTATTGAAGTAATGCCTGAGAAACATTCTTATTGTATTGAAGGATTCCCTGAGAAACATCCTTATTGTATTGAAGGAATCGGTGAGAAACATTCTTATTGTAATGATGGATTACCTGAGAAACATTCTTATTGTATTGATGGATTACCGGAGATGCATTCTTATTGTGTTGAAGGAATCGCTGAGAACCATTCTCATTGTATTGAAGGATTCCCTGAGAAACATTCTTATTGTATTGAAGGAATCGCTGAGAAACATTCTTATTGTATTGAAGCAATCCCTGAGAAACATTCTTATTGTATTGAAGGATTCCCTGAGAAACATTCTCATTGTATTGAAGGATTACCTGAGAAACATTCTCATTGTATTGAAGGAATCCTTGAGAAACATTCTCATTGTATTGAAGGATTACCTGAGAAACATTCTCATTGTATTGAAGGATTCCATGAGAAACATTCTTATTGTATTGAAGGAATTGCTGAGAATCATTCTCATTGTATTGCAGGATTCCCTGAGAAACATTCTCATTGTATTGAAGGAATCGCTGAGAAACATTCTTATCGTATTGAAGGAATCACTGAGAAACATTCTTATTGTATTGAAGGATTACCTGAGAAACATTCTCATTGTTCTGAAGGAATCGCTGAGAAACGTTCTCATTGTACAGAACGAATCCCTGAGAAACAGTCTCATTGAATTGAAGAAACCCTTGTGAAACATTCTTATTGTGTTGAAGGATTACCTGAGAAACATTCTTGATGTATTTAAGGCATCGCTGAGAAACATTCTTATTGTATTGATGGGTTACCTGAGAAACATTCTTATTGTATTGATGGATTACCTGAGAAACATTCTTATTGTGTTGAAGGAATCGCTGAGAACCATTCTCATTGTATTGAAGGAATCGCTGAGAAACATTCTTATTGTATTGAAGGAATCGCTGAGAAATATTCTTATTGTGTTGAAGGAATCCCTGAGAAACATTCTTATTGTATTGAAGGAATCGCTGACAAACATTCTTATAGTATTGAAGTAATCCCTGAGAAACATTCTTATTGTATTGAAGGATTCCCTGAGAAACATTCTGATTGTATTGAAGGAATTGCTGAGAAACATTCTTATTTTATTGAAGGATTCCCTGAGAAACATTCTCATTGTATTGAAGGAATCCCTGAGAAACATTCTTATTGTATTGAAGGATTCCCTGAGAAACATTCTTATTGTATTGAAGTAATCAGTGAGAAACATCCTTATTGTATTGAAGGATTCCCTGAGAAACATTCTTATTGTATTGCAGTAATCAGTGATAGACATTCTTATTGTATTGAAGGATTCCCTGAGAAACATTCTTATTGTATTGAAGTAATCCCTGAGAAACCTTCTCATTGTATTGAAGGATTCCCTGAGAAACATTCTTATTGTATTGAAGGAATCGCTGAGAACCATTCTCATTGTATTGAAGGAATCGCTGAGAAACACTCTTATTGTATTGAAGGAATCGCTGAGAAACATTCTTATTGTATTGAAGTAATCCCTGAGAAACATTCTTATTGTATTGAAGGATTCCCTGAGAAACATTCTCATTGTGCTGAAGGAATCGCTGAGAAACATTCTTATTGTATTGAAGGATTCCCTGAGAAACATTCTCATTGTATTGAAGGAATCGCTGAGAAACATTCTTATTGTAGTGAAGGAATCCCTCAGAAACATTCTTATTGTATTGAAGGATTATCTGATAAACATTCTCATTGTGTTGAAGGATTCCCTGAGAAACATTCTTATTGTATTGAAGTAATCCCTGAGAAACATTCTTATTGTATTGAAGGATTCCCTGAGAAACATTCTTATTGTATTGACGGCATCGCTGAGAAACATTCTTATTGTATTGATGGATTATCTGAGAAACATTCTTATTGTATTGATGGATTACCTGAGAAACATTCTTATTGTGTTGAAGGAATCGCTGAGAACCATTCTTATTGTATTGAAGTAATCCCTGAGAAACATTCTTATTGTATTGAAGGATTCCCTGAGAAACAATCTTATTGTATTGAAGGAATTGCTGAGAAACATTCTTATTGTATTGAAGGATTCCCTGAGAAACATTCTCATTGTATTGAAGGAATCGCTGAGAAACATTCTTATTGTAGTGAAGGAATCCCTGAGAAACATTCTTGAAGGATTCCCTGAGAAACATTCTTATTGTATAGAAGGAATCACTGAGAAACATTGTTATTGTATTGAAGGAATTGCTGAGAAATATTCTTATTGTGTTGAAGGATTCCCTGAGAAACATTCTCATTGTATTGAAGGAATAGCTGAGAATCATTCTTTTTTATTGAAGGATTCCATGAGAAACATTCTTATTGTATTGAAGGAATTGCTGGAATACATTCTTATTGTATTGAAGGATTCCTTGAGAAACATTCTCATTGTATTGAAGGAATCGCTGAGAAACATTCTTATTGTATTGAAGGAATCACTGAGAAACATTCTCATTGTATTGAAGGATTACCTGAGAAACATTCTCATTGTGCTGAAGGAATCGCTGAGAAACATTCTCATTGTATTGAAGGATTCGCTGAGAAACATTCTTATTGTATTGAAGGAATCGCTGAGAAACATTCTTATTGTATTGAAGGAATCCCTGAGAAACATTCTCATTGTATTGAAGGAATCGCTGAGAAACATTCTCATTGTGTTCAAGGAACCCCTGAGAAACATTCTTATTGTGTTGAAGGAATCGCTGAGAAACATTCTCATTGTATTGAAGGAATCGCTGAGAAACATTCTTATTGTAGTGAAGGAATCCCTGAGAAACATTCTTATTGTATTGAAGGATTACCTGAGAAACATTCTCATTGTGTTGAAGGATTCCTTGAGAAACATTCTTATTGTATTGAAGGAATCGCTGAGAAACATTCTTATTGTGTTGAAGGAATCCCTGAGAAACATTCGTATTGTATTGAAGGATCCCCTGAGAAACATTCTTATTGTATTGAAGGAATTGCTGAGAAACATTCTTATTGTATTGGAGGATTCCCTGAGAAACATTCTCATTGTATTGAAGGAATCGCTGAGAAACATTCTTATTGTATTGAAGGAATCACTGAGAAACATTCTCATTGTATTGAAGGATTACCTGAGAAACATTCTCATTGTGCTGAAGGAATCGCTGAGAAACATTCTCATTGTATTGAAGGATTCGCTGAGAAACATTCTTATTGTATTGAAGGAATCGCTGAGAAACATTCTTATTGTATTGAAGGAATCCCTGAGAAACATTCTCATTGTATTGAAGGAATCGCTGAGAAACATTCTCATTGTGTTCAAGGAACCCCTGAGAAACATTCTTATTGTGTTGAAGGAATCGCTGAGAAACATTCTCATTGTGTTGAAGGATTCCCTGAGAAATATTCTTATTGTGTTGATGGATTACCTGAGAAACATTCTTATTGTGTTGAAGGAATCGCTGAGAACCATTCTCATTGTATTGAAGGAATCGCTGAGAAACCTTCTTATTGTATTGAAGGAATCGCTGAGAAACATTCTTATTGTATTGAAGTAATCCCTGAGAAACATTCTTATTGTATTGAAGGATTGCCTGAGAAACATTCTTATTGTATTGAAGGAATTGCTGAGAAACACTCTTATTGTATTGAAGGATTCCATGAGAAACATTCTCATTGTGTTCAAGGAACCCCTGAGAAACATTCTTATTGTGCTAAAGGAATCGCTGAGAAACATTCTCATTGTGTTGAAGGAATCCCTGAGAAAGATTCTTATTGTATTAAAGTAATTAGTGAGAAACATTCTTATTGTATTGAAGGATTCCCTGAGAAACATTCTTATTGTAATGATGGATTACCTGAGAAACATTCTTATTGTATTGATGGATTACCTGAGATACATTCTTATTGTGTTGAAGGAATCGCTGAGAACCATTCGCATTGTATTCAAGGAATCGGTGAGAAACATTCTTATTGTATTGAAGTAATCCCTGAGAAACATTCTTATTGTACTGAAGGATTCCCTGAGAAACATTCTCATTGTATTGAAGGATTACCTGAGAAACATTCTCATTGTATTGAAGGAATCCTTGAGAAACATTCTTATTGTATTGAAGGATTACCTGAGAAACATTCTCATTGTATTGAAGGATTCCATGAGAAACATTCTTATTGAATTGAAGGAATTGCTGAGAATCATTCTTATTGTATTGCAGGATTCCCTGAGAAACATTCTCATTGTATTGAAGGAATCGCTGAGAAACATTCTTATTGTATTGAAGGATTCCCTGAGAAACATTCTCATTGTATTGATGGATTACCTGAGAAACATTCTCATTGTTCTGAAGGAATCGCTGAGAAACATTCTCATTGCATTAAAGGAATCGCTGAGAAACATTCTTATTGTATTGATGGATTACCTGAGAAACATTCTTATTGTGTTGAAGGAATCGCTGAGAACCATTCTCATTGTATTGAAGGATTACCTGAGAAACATTCTCATTGTTCTGAAGGAATCGCTGAGAAACATTCTCATTGCATTAAAGGAATCGCTGAGAAACATTCTCATTGTGTTGAAGGAATCCCTGAGAAACATTCTTATTGAGTTGAAGGAATCGCTGAGAAATATTCTTATTGTGTTGAAGGAATCGCTGAGAAACGTTCTCATTGTACTGAACGAATCCCTGAGAAACAGTCTCATTGAATTGAAGAAACCCTTGTGAAACATTCTTATTGTGTAGAAGGAACCTGTGAGAAACATTCTTATTGTGTTGAAGGATTACCTGAGAAACATTCTCATTGTGTTGAAGGATTCGCTGAGAAACATTCTTGTTGTATTTAAGGCATCGCTGAGAAACATTCTAATTGTATTGATGGGTTACCTGAGAAACATTCTTATTGTATTGATGGATTACCTGAGAAACATTCTTATTGT
The DNA here is from genome assembly GCF_047496885.1 of Scyliorhinus torazame. Classification (NCBI taxonomy): domain Eukaryota; kingdom Metazoa; phylum Chordata; class Chondrichthyes; order Carcharhiniformes; family Scyliorhinidae; genus Scyliorhinus; species Scyliorhinus torazame. The sequence goes on along the minus strand of NC_092710.1, from coordinate 334,283,517 downwards.
GTTGAAGGAATCGCTGAGAACCATTCTCATTTTATTGAAGGAATCGCTGAGAAACATTCTTATTGTATTGAAGGAATCGCTGAGAAATATTCTTATTGTGTTGAAGGAATCCCTGAGAAACATTCTGATTGTATTGAAGGAATTGCTGAGAAACATTCTTATTTTATTGAAGGATTCCCTGAGAAACATTCTCATTGTATTGAAGGAATCCCTGAGAAACATTCTTATTGTATTGAAGGATTCCCTGAGAAACATTCTTATTGTATTGAAGTAATCAGTGAGAAACATCCTTATTGTATTGAAGGATTCCCTGAGAAACATTCTTATTGTATTGCAGTAATCAGTGATAGACATTCTTATTGTATTGAAGGATTCCCTGAGAAACATTCTTATTGTATTGAAGTAATCCCTGAGAAACCTTCTCATTGTATTGAAGGATTCCCTGAGAAACATTCTTATTGTATTGAAGGAATCGCTGAGAACCATTCTCATTGTATTGAAGGAATCGCTGAGAAACACTCTTATTGTATTGAAGGAATCGCTGAGAAACATTCTTATTGTATTGAAGTAATCCCTGAGAAACATTCTTATTGTATTGAAGGATTCCCTGAGAAACATTCTCATTGTGCTGAAGGAATCGCTGAGAAACATTCTTATTGTATTGAAGGATTCCCTGAGAAACATTCTCATTGTATTGAAGGAATCGCTGAGAAACATTCTTATTGTAGTGAAGGAATCCCTCAGAAACATTCTTATTGTATTGAAGGATTATCTGATAAACATTCTCATTGTGTTGAAGGATTCCCTGAGAAACATTCTTATTGTATTGAAGTAATCCCTGAGAAACATTCTTATTGTATTGAAGGATTCCCTGAGAAACATTCTTATTGTATTGACGGCATCGCTGAGAAACATTCTTATTGTATTGATGGATTATCTGAGAAACATTCTTATTGTATTGATGGATTACCTGAGAAACATTCTTATTGTGTTGAAGGAATCGCTGAGAACCATTCTTATTGTATTGAAGTAATCCCTGAGAAACATTCTTATTGTATTGAAGGATTCCCTGAGAAACAATCTTATTGTATTGAAGGAATTGCTGAGAAACATTCTTATTGTATTGAAGGATTCCCTGAGAAACATTCTCATTGTATTGAAGGAATCGCTGAGAAACATTCTTATTGTAGTGAAGGAATCCCTGAGAAACATTCTTGAAGGATTCCCTGAGAAACATTCTTATTGTATAGAAGGAATCACTGAGAAACATTGTTATTGTATTGAAGGAATTGCTGAGAAATATTCTTATTGTGTTGAAGGATTCCCTGAGAAACATTCTCATTGTATTGAAGGAATAGCTGAGAATCATTCTTTTTTATTGAAGGATTCCATGAGAAACATTCTTATTGTATTGAAGGAATTGCTGGAATACATTCTTATTGTATTGAAGGATTCCTTGAGAAACATTCTCATTGTATTGAAGGAATCGCTGAGAAACATTCTTATTGTATTGAAGGAATCACTGAGAAACATTCTCATTGTATTGAAGGATTACCTGAGAAACATTCTCATTGTGCTGAAGGAATCGCTGAGAAACATTCTCATTGTATTGAAGGATTCGCTGAGAAACATTCTTATTGTATTGAAGGAATCGCTGAGAAACATTCTTATTGTATTGAAGGAATCCCTGAGAAACATTCTCATTGTATTGAAGGAATCGCTGAGAAACATTCTCATTGTGTTCAAGGAACCCCTGAGAAACATTCTTATTGTGTTGAAGGAATCGCTGAGAAACATTCTCATTGTATTGAAGGAATCGCTGAGAAACATTCTTATTGTAGTGAAGGAATCCCTGAGAAACATTCTTATTGTATTGAAGGATTACCTGAGAAACATTCTCATTGTGTTGAAGGATTCCTTGAGAAACATTCTTATTGTATTGAAGGAATCGCTGAGAAACATTCTTATTGTGTTGAAGGAATCCCTGAGAAACATTCGTATTGTATTGAAGGATCCCCTGAGAAACATTCTTATTGTATTGAAGGAATTGCTGAGAAACATTCTTATTGTATTGGAGGATTCCCTGAGAAACATTCTCATTGTATTGAAGGAATCGCTGAGAAACATTCTTATTGTATTGAAGGAATCACTGAGAAACATTCTCATTGTATTGAAGGATTACCTGAGAAACATTCTCATTGTGCTGAAGGAATCGCTGAGAAACATTCTCATTGTATTGAAGGATTCGCTGAGAAACATTCTTATTGTATTGAAGGAATCGCTGAGAAACATTCTTATTGTATTGAAGGAATCCCTGAGAAACATTCTCATTGTATTGAAGGAATCGCTGAGAAACATTCTCATTGTGTTCAAGGAACCCCTGAGAAACATTCTTATTGTGTTGAAGGAATCGCTGAGAAACATTCTCATTGTGTTGAAGGATTCCCTGAGAAATATTCTTATTGTGTTGATGGATTACCTGAGAAACATTCTTATTGTGTTGAAGGAATCGCTGAGAACCATTCTCATTGTATTGAAGGAATCGCTGAGAAACCTTCTTATTGTATTGAAGGAATCGCTGAGAAACATTCTTATTGTATTGAAGTAATCCCTGAGAAACATTCTTATTGTATTGAAGGATTGCCTGAGAAACATTCTTATTGTATTGAAGGAATTGCTGAGAAACACTCTTATTGTATTGAAGGATTCCATGAGAAACATTCTCATTGTGTTCAAGGAACCCCTGAGAAACATTCTTATTGTGCTAAAGGAATCGCTGAGAAACATTCTCATTGTGTTGAAGGAATCCCTGAGAAAGATTCTTATTGTATTAAAGTAATTAGTGAGAAACATTCTTATTGTATTGAAGGATTCCCTGAGAAACATTCTTATTGTAATGATGGATTACCTGAGAAACATTCTTATTGTATTGATGGATTACCTGAGATACATTCTTATTGTGTTGAAGGAATCGCTGAGAACCATTCGCATTGTATTCAAGGAATCGGTGAGAAACATTCTTATTGTATTGAAGTAATCCCTGAGAAACATTCTTATTGTACTGAAGGATTCCCTGAGAAACATTCTCATTGTATTGAAGGATTACCTGAGAAACATTCTCATTGTATTGAAGGAATCCTTGAGAAACATTCTTATTGTATTGAAGGATTACCTGAGAAACATTCTCATTGTATTGAAGGATTCCATGAGAAACATTCTTATTGAATTGAAGGAATTGCTGAGAATCATTCTTATTGTATTGCAGGATTCCCTGAGAAACATTCTCATTGTATTGAAGGAATCGCTGAGAAACATTCTTATTGTATTGAAGGATTCCCTGAGAAACATTCTCATTGTATTGATGGATTACCTGAGAAACATTCTCATTGTTCTGAAGGAATCGCTGAGAAACATTCTCATTGCATTAAAGGAATCGCTGAGAAACATTCTTATTGTATTGATGGATTACCTGAGAAACATTCTTATTGTGTTGAAGGAATCGCTGAGAACCATTCTCATTGTATTGAAGGATTACCTGAGAAACATTCTCATTGTTCTGAAGGAATCGCTGAGAAACATTCTCATTGCATTAAAGGAATCGCTGAGAAACATTCTCATTGTGTTGAAGGAATCCCTGAGAAACATTCTTATTGAGTTGAAGGAATCGCTGAGAAATATTCTTATTGTGTTGAAGGAATCGCTGAGAAACGTTCTCATTGTACTGAACGAATCCCTGAGAAACAGTCTCATTGAATTGAAGAAACCCTTGTGAAACATTCTTATTGTGTAGAAGGAACCTGTGAGAAACATTCTTATTGTGTTGAAGGATTACCTGAGAAACATTCTCATTGTGTTGAAGGATTCGCTGAGAAACATTCTTGTTGTATTTAAGGCATCGCTGAGAAACATTCTAATTGTATTGATGGGTTACCTGAGAAACATTCTTATTGTATTGATGGATTACCTGAGAAACATTCTTATTGTGTTGAAGGAATCGCTGAGAACCATTCTCATTTTATTGAAGGAATCGCTGAGAAACATTCTTATTGTATTGAAGGAATCGCTGAGAAATATTCTTATTGTGTTGAAGGAATCCCTGAGAAACATTCTTATTGTATTGAAGGAATCGCTGACAAACATTCTTATAGTATTGAAGTAATCCCTGAGAAACATTCTTATTGTATTGAAGGAATTGCTGAGAAACATTCTTATTGTATTGAAGGATTCCCTGAGAAACATTCTGATTGTATTGAAGGAATTGCTGAGAAACATTCTTATTGTATTGAAGGAATCGCTGACAAACATTCTTATTGTATTGAAGGATTCCCTGAGAAACATTCTGATTGTATTGAAGGAATTGCTGAGAAACATTCTTATTTTATTGAAGGATTCCCTGAGAAACATTCTCATTGTATTGAAGGAATCCCTGAGAAACATTCTTATTGTATTGAAGGATTCCCTGAGAAACATTCTTATTGTATTGAAGTAATCCCTGAGAAACCTTCTCATTGTATTGAAGGATTCCCTGAGAAACATTCTTATTGTATTGAAGGCATCGCTGAGAAACATTCTTATTGTATTGATGGATTACCTGAGAAACATTCTTATTGTATTGATGGATTACATGAGAAACATTCTTATTGTGTTGAAGGAATCGCTGAGAACCATTCTCATTGTATTGAAGGAATCGCTGAGAAACATTCTTATTGTATTGAAGGAATCGCTGAGAAACATTCTTATTGCATTGAAGTAATCCCTGAGAAACATTCTTATTGTATTGAAGGATTCCCTGAGAAACATTCTCATTGTGCTGAAGGAATTGCTGAGAAACATTCTTATTGTATTGAAGGATTCCCTGAGAAACATTCTCATTGTATTGAAGGAATCGCTGAGAAACATTCTTATTGTAGTGAAGGAATCCCTGAGAAACATTCTTATTGTATTGAAGGATTACCTGAGAAACATTCTCATTGTGTTGAAGGATTCCCTGAGAAACATTCTCATTGTTCTGAAGGAATCGCTGAGAAACATTCTCATTGCATTAAAGGAATCCCTGAGAAACATTCTTATTGAGTTGAAGGAATCGCTGAGAAACATTCTCATTGTGTTGAAGGAATCCCTGAGAAATATTCTTATTGTGTTGAAGGAATCGCTGAGAAACGTTCTCATTGTACTGAACGAATCCCTGAGAAACAGTCTCATTGAATTGAAGAAACCCTTGTGAAACATTCTTATTGTGTAGAAGGAACCTGTAAGAAACATTCTTATTGTGTTGAAGGATTACCTGAGAAACATTCTCATTGTGTTGAAGGATTCGCTGAGAAACATGCTTGTTGTATTTAAGGCATCGCTGAGAAACATTCTTATTGTATTGATGGGTTACCTGAGAAACATTCTTATTGTATTGATGGATTACCTGAGAAACATTCTTATTGTGTTGAAGGAATCGCTGAGAACCATTCTCATTTTATTGAAGGAATCGCTGAGAAACATTCTTATTGTATTGAAGGAATCGCTGAGAAATATTCTTATTTTGTTGAAGGAATCCCTGAGAAACATTCTTATTGTATTGAAGGAATCGCTGACAAACATTCTTATAGTATTGAAGTAATCCCTGAGAAACATTCTTATTGTATTGAAGGATTCCCTGAGAAACATTCTGATTGTATTGAAGGAATTGCTGAGAAACATTTTTATTTTATTGAAGGATTCCCTGAGAAACATTCTCATTGTATTGAAGGAATCCCTGAGAAACATTCTTATTGTATTGAAGGATTCCCTGAGAAACATTCTTATTGTATTGAAGTAATCAGTGAGAAACATCCTTATTGTATTGAAGGATTCCCTGAGAAACATTCTTATTGTATTGCAGGAATCAGTGATAGACATTCTTATTGTATTGAAGGATTCCCTGAGAAACATTCTTATTGTATTGAAGTAATCCCTGAGAAACCTTCTCATTGTATTGAAGGATTCCCTGAGAAACATTCTTATTGTATTGAAGGCATCGCTGAGAAACATTCTTATTGTATTGATGGATTACCTGAGAAACATTCTTATTGTATTGATGGATTACATGAGAAACATTCTTATTGTGTTGAAGGAATCGCTGAGAACCATTCTCATTGTATTGAAGGAATCGCTGAGAAACATTCTTATTGTATTGAAGGAATCGCTGAGAAACATTCTTATTGCATTGAAGTAATCCCTGAGAAACATTCTTATTGTATTGAAGGATTCCCTGAGAAACATTCTCATTGTGCTGAAGGAATCGCTGAGAAACATTCTTATTGTATTGAATAATTCCCTGAGAAACATTCTCATTGTATTGAAGGAATCGCTGAGAAACATTCTTATTGTAGTGAAGGAATCCCTGAGAAACATTCTTTTTGTATTGAAGGATTACCTGAGAAACATTCTCATTGTGTTGAAGGATTCCCTGAGAAACATTCTTATTGTATTGAAGTAATCCCTGAGAAACATTCTTATTGTATTGAAGTAATCCCTGAGAAACATTCTTATTGTATTGAAGGATTCCCTGAGAAACATTCTTATTGTATTGACGGCATCGCTGAGAAACATTCTTATTGTATTGATGGATTACCTGAGAAACATTCTTATTGTATTGATGGATTACCTGAGAAACATTCTTATTGTGTTGAAGGAATCGCTGAGAACCATTCTCATTGTATTGAAGGAATCGCTGAGAAACATTCTTATTGTATTGAAGGAATCGCTGAGAAACATTCTTATTGTATTGAAGTAATCCCTGAGAAACATTCTTATTGTATTGAAGGATTCCCTGAGAAACATTCTTATTGTATTGAAGGAATTGCTGAGAAACATTCTTATTGTATTGAAGGATTCCCTGAGAAACTTTCTCATTGTATTGAAGGAATCGCTGAGAAACATTCTTATTGTAGTGAAGGAATCCCTGAGAAACATTCTTATTGTATTGAAGGATTACCTGAGAAACATTCTCATTGTGTTGAAGGATTCCCTGAGAAACATTCTTATTGTATTGAAGGAATCGCTGAGAAACATTCTTATTGTGTTGAACAAATCCCTGAGAAACATTCGTATTGTATTGAAGGATTCCCTGAGAAACATTCTTATTGTATTGAAGGAATTGCTGAGAAACATTCTTCTTGTATTGGAGGATTCCCTGAGAAACATTCTTATTGTATTGAAGGAATCGCTGAGAAACATTCTCATTGTATTGAAGGAATCGCTGAGAAACATTCTTATTGTAGTGAAGGAATCCCTGAGAAACATTCTTGAAGGATTCCCTGAGAAACATTCTTATTTTATAGAAGGAATAGCTGAGAAACATTCTTTTTTATTGAAGGATTCCATGAGAAACATTCTTATTGTATTGAAGGAATTGCTGGGAAACATTCTTATTGTATTGAAGGATTTCTTGAGAAACATTCTCATTGTATTGAAGGAATCGCTGAGAAACATTCTTATTGTATTGAAGGAATCGCTGAGAAACATTCTCATTGTATTGAAGGATTACCTGAGAAACATTCTCATTGTGCTGAAGGAATCGCTGAGAAACATTCTCATTGTATTGAAGGATTACCTGAGAAACATTCTCATTGTGCTGAAGGAATCGCTGAGAAACATTCTCATTGTATTGAAGGATTCGCTGAGAAACATTCTTATTGTATTGAAGGAATCGCTGAGAAACATTCTTATTGTATTGAAGGAATCCCTGAGAAACATTCTCATTGTATTGAAGGAATCGCTGAGAAACATTCTCATTGTGTTCAAGGAACCCTGAGAAACATTCTTATTGTGTTGAAGGAATCGCTGAGAAACATTCTCATTGTGTTGAAGGAATCCCTGAGAAAGATTCTTATTGTATTGAAGTAATTAGTGAGAAACATTCTTATTGTATTGAAGGATTCCCTGAGAAACATTCTTATTGTATTGAAGAAATCCCTGAGAAACATTCTTATTGTATTGAAGGAATCGGTGAGAAACATCCTTATTGTATTGAAGGAATCGGTGAGAAACATTCTTATTGTAATGATGGATTACCTGAGAAACATTCTTATTGTATTGATGGATTACCTGAGATACATTCTTATTGTGTTGAAGGAATCGCTGAGAACCATTCTCATTGTATTCAAGGAATCGCTGAGAAACATTTTTATTGTATTGAAGTAATCCCTGAGAAACATTCTTATCGTATTGAAGGATTCCCTGAGAAACATTCTCATTGTATTGAAGGATTACCTGAGAAACTTTCTCATTGTATTGAAGGAATACTTGAGAAACATTCTTATTGTATTGAAGGATTACCTGAGAAAGATTCTCATTGTATTGAAGGAATCGCTGAGAAACATTCTTATTGTATTGAAGGAATCGCTGAGAACCATTCTTATTGTATTGAAGGAATCGCTGAGAAACATTCTTATTGCATTGAAGGATTCCATGAGAAACATTCTTATTGGATTGAAGGAATTGCTGAGAATCATTCTTATTGTATTGCAGGATTCCCTGAGAAACATTCTCATTGTATTGGAGGAATCGCTGAGAAACATTCTTATTGTATTGAAGGAATCGCTGAGAAGCATTCTCATTTTATTGAAGGATTACCTGAGAAACATTCTCATTGTGCTGAAGGAATCGCTGAGAAACATTCTCATTGTATTGAAGGAATCCCTGAGAAACATTCTCATTGTGTTGAAGGAATCCCTGAGAAACATTCACATTGTGTTGAAGGAATCGCTGAGAAACATTCTCATTTTATTGAAGGAATCCCTGAGAAACATTCTCATTTTGTTGAAGGAATCCCTGAGAAACATTCTCATTGTGTTGAAGGAATCCCTGAGAAACATTCTCATTGTGTTGAAGGAATCCCTGAGAAACATTCACATTGTGTTGAAAGAATCGCTGAGAAACATTCTCATTGTGTTGAAGGAATCCCTGAGAAACATTCTCATTTTATTGAAGGAATCCCTGAGAAACATTCTCATTGTGTTGAAGGAATCCCTGAGAAACATTCTCATTGTGTTGAAGGAATCCCTGAGAAACATTCACATTGTGTTGAAGGAATCGCTGAGAAACATTCTCATTTTGTTGAAGGAATCGCTGAGAAATATTCTTATTGTGTTGAAGGAACCCCTGAAAAACGTTCTTATTGTGTTGAAGGAACCCCTGTAAAACATTCTTATTGTGTTGAAGCGACCCCTGAGAAACATTCTGATTATACTGAAGGAATCCCTGAGAAACATTCTTATTGTATTGAAGGAATCGCTGAGAAACATTCTAATTGTGTTGAAGGAATCCCTGCGAAACATTCCCATTGTATTGAAGGAACCCCTGAGAAACATTCTTATTGTATTGAAGTAATCCCTGAGAAACATTCCTATTGTATTGAAGGATTCCCTGAGAAACATCCTTATTGTATTGAAGGAAACGGTGAGAAACATTCTTATTGTAATGATGGATTACCTGAGAAACATTCTTATTGTATTGATGGATTACCTGAGATACATTCTTATTGTGTTGAAGGAATCGCTGAGAACCATTCTCATTGTATTCAGGGAATCGCTGAGAAACATTTTTATTGTATTGAAGTAATCCCTGAGAAACATTCTTATTGTATTGAAGGATTCCCTGAGAAACATTCTCATTGTATTGAAGGATTACCTGAGAAACATTCTCATTGTATTGAAGGATTCCATGAGAAACATTCTTATTGTATTGAAGGAATTGCTGAGAATCATTCTTATTGTATTGCAGGATTCCCTGAGAAACATTCTCATTGTATTGAAGGAATCGCTGAGAAACATTCTTATCGTATTGAAGGAATCACTGAGAAACATTCTTATTGTATTGAAGGATTACCTGAGAAACATTCTCATTGTTCTGAAGGAATCGCTGAGAAACGTTCTCATTGTACAGAACGAATCCCTGAGAAACAGTCTCATTGAATTGAAGAAACCCTTGTGAAACATTCTTATTGTGTAGAAGTAACCTGTGAGAAACATTCTTATTGTGTTGAAGGATTACCTGAGAAACATTCTCATTGTGTTGAAGGATTCGCTGAGAAACATTCTTGATGTATTTAAGGCATCGCTGAGAAACATTCTTATTGTATTGATGGGTTACCTGAGAAACATTCTTATTGTATTGATGGATTACCTGAGAAACATTCTTATTGTGTTGAAGGAATCGCTGAGAACCATTCTCATTGTATTGAAGGAATCGCTGAGAAACATTCTTATTGTATTGAAGGAATCGCTGAGAAATATTCTTATTGTGTTGAAGGAATCCCTGAGAAACATTCTTATTGTATTGAAGGAATCGCTGACAAACATTCTTATAGTATTGAAGTAATCCCTGAGAAACATTCTTATTGTATTGAAGGATTCCCTGAGAAACATTCTGATTGTATTGAAGGAATTGCTGAGAAACATTCTTATTTTATTGAAGGATTCCCTGAGAAACATTCTCATTGTATTGAAGGAATCCCTGAGAAACATTCTTATTGTATTGAAGGATTCCCTGAGAAACATTCTTATTGTATTGAAGTAATCAGTGAGAAACATCCTTATTGTATTGAAGGATTCCCTGAGAAACATTCTTATTGTATTGCAGTAATCAGTGATAGACATTCTTATTGTATTGAAGGATTCCCTGAGAAACATTCTTATTGTATTGAAGTAATCCCTGAGAAACCTTCTCATTGTATTGAAGGATTCCCTGAGAAACATTCTTATTGTATTGAAGGATTCGCTGAGAACCATTCTCATTGTATTGAAGGAATCGCTGAGAAACATTCTTATTGTATTGAAGGAATCGCTGAGAAACATTCTTATTGTATTGAAGTAATCCCTGAGAAACATTCTTTTGTATTGAAGGATTCCCTGAGAAACATTCTCATTGTGCTGAAGGAATCGCTGAGAAACATTCTTATTGTATTGAAGGATTCCCTGAGAAACATTCTCATTGTATTGAAGGAATCGCTGAGAAACATTCTTATTGTAGTGAAGGAATCCCTCAGAAACATTCTTATTGTATTGAAGGATTATCTGATAAACATTCTCATTGTGTTGAAGGATTCCCTGAGAAACATTCTTATTGTATTGAAGTAATCCCTGAGAAACATTCTTATTGTATTGAAGGATTCCCTGAGAAACATTCTTATTGTATTGACGGCATCGCTGAGAAACATTCTTATTGTATTGATGGATTATCTGAGAAACATTCTTATTGTATTGATGGATTACCTGAGAAACATTCTTATTGTGTTGAAGGAATCGCTGAGAACCATTCTTATTGTATTGAAGTAATCCCTGAGAAACATTCTTATTGTATTGAAGGATTCCCTGAGAAACAATCTTATTGTATTGAAGGAATTGCTGAGAAACATTCTTATTGTATTGAAGGATTCCCTGAGAAACATTCTCATTGTATTGAAGGAATCGCTGAGAAACATTCTTATTGTAGTGAAGGAATCCCTGAGAAACATTCTTGAAGGATTCCCTGAGAAACATTCTTATTGTATAGAAGGAATCACTGAGAAACATTGTTATTGTATTGAAGGAATTGCTGAGAAATATTCTTATTGTGTTGAAGGATTCCCTGAGAAACATTCTCATTGTATTGAAGGAATAGCTGAGAATCATTCTTTTTTATTGAAGGATTCCATGAGAAACATTCTTATTGTATTGAAGGAATTGCTGGAATACATTCTTATTGTATTGAAGGATTCCTTGAGAAACATTCTCATTGTATTGAAGGAATCGCTGAGAAACATTCTTATTGTATTGAAGGAATCACTGAGAAACATTCTCATTGTATTGAAGGATTACCTGAGAAACATTCTCATTGTGCTGAAGGAATCGCTGAGAAACATTCTCATTGTATTGAAGGATTCGCTGAGAAACATTCTTATTGTATTGAAGGAATCGCTGAGAAACATTCTTATTGTATTGAAGGAATCCCTGAGAAACATTCTCATTGTATTGAAGGAATCGCTGAGAAACATTCTCATTGTGTTCAAGGAACCCCTGAGAAACATTCTTATTGTGTTGAAGGAATCGCTGAGAAACATTCTCATTGTATTGAAGGAATCGCTGAGAAACATTCTTATTGTAGTGAAGGAATCCCTGAGAAACATTCTTATTGTATTGAAGGATTACCTGAGAAACATTCTCATTGTGTTGAAGGATTCCTTGAGAAACATTCTTATTGTATTGAAGGAATCGCTGAGAAACATTCTTATTGTGTTGAAGGAATCCCTGAGAAACATTCGTATTGTATTGAAGGATCCCCTGAGAAACATTCTTATTGTATTGAAGGAATTGCTGAGAAACATTCTTATTGTATTGGAGGATTCCCTGAGAAACATTCTCATTGTATTGAAGGAATCGCTGAGAAACATTCTTATTGTATTGAAGGAATCACTGAGAAACATTCTCATTGTATTGAAGGATTACCTGAGAAACATTCTCATTGTGCTGAAGGAATCGCTGAGAAACATTCTCATTGTATTGAAGGATTCGCTGAGAAACATTCTTATTGTATTGAAGGAATCGCTGAGAAACATTCTTATTGTATTGAAGGAATCCCTGAGAAACATTCTCATTGTATTGAAGGAATCGCTGAGAAACATTCTCATTGTGTTCAAGGAACCCCTGAGAAACATTCTTATTGTGTTGAAGGAATCGCTGAGAAACATTCTCATTGTGTTGAAGGATTCCCTGAGAAATATTCTTATTGTGTTGATGGATTACCTGAGAAACATTCTTATTGTGTTGAAGGAATCGCTGAGAACCATTCTCATTGTATTGAAGGAATCGCTGAGAAACCTTCTTATTGTATTGAAGGAATCGCTGAGAAACATTCTTATTGTATTGAAGTAATCCCTGAGAAACATTCTTATTGTATTGAAGGATTGCCTGAGAAACATTCTTATTGTATTGAAGGAATTGCTGAGAAACACTCTTATTGTATTGAAGGATTCCATGAGAAACATTCTCATTGTGTTCAAGGAACCCCTGAGAAACATTCTTATTGTGCTAAAGGAATCGCTGAGAAACATTCTCATTGTGTTGAAGGAATCCCTGAGAAAGATTCTTATTGTATTAAAGTAATTAGTGAGAAACATTCTTATTGTATTGAAGGATTCCCTGAGAAACATTCTTATTGTAATGATGGATTACCTGAGAAACATTCTTATTGTATTGATGGATTACCTGAGATACATTCTTATTGTGTTGAAGGAATCGCTGAGAACCATTCGCATTGTATTCAAGGAATCGGTGAGAAACATTCTTATTGTATTGAAGTAATCCCTGAGAAACATTCTTATTGTACTGAAGGATTCCCTGAGAAACATTCTCATTGTATTGAAGGATTACCTGAGAAACATTCTCATTGTATTGAAGGAATCCTTGAGAAACATTCTTATTGTATTGAAGGATTACCTGAGAAACATTCTCATTGTATTGAAGGATTCCATGAGAAACATTCTTATTGAATTGAAGGAATTGCTGAGAATCATTCTTATTGTATTGCAGGATTCCCTGAGAAACATTCTCATTGTATTGAAGGAATCGCTGAGAAACATTCTTATTGTATTGAAGGATTCCCTGAGAAACATTCTCATTGTATTGATGGATTACCTGAGAAACATTCTCATTGTTCTGAAGGAATCGCTGAGAAACATTCTCATTGCATTAAAGGAATCGCTGAGAAACATTCTTATTGTATTGATGGATTACCTGAGAAACATTCTTATTGTGTTGAAGGAATCGCTGAGAACCATTCTCATTGTATTGAAGGATTACCTGAGAAACATTCTCATTGTTCTGAAGGAATCGCTGAGAAACATTCTCATTGCATTAAAGGAATCGCTGAGAAACATTCTCATTGTGTTGAAGGAATCCCTGAGAAACATTCTTATTGAGTTGAAGGAATCGCTGAGAAATATTCTTATTGTGTTGAAGGAATCGCTGAGAAACGTTCTCATTGTACTGAACGAATCCCTGAGAAACAGTCTCATTGAATTGAAGAAACCCTTGTGAAACATTCTTATTGTGTAGAAGGAACCTGTGAGAAACATTCTTATTGTGTTGAAGGATTACCTGAGAAACATTCTCATTGTGTTGAAGGATTCGCTGAGAAACATTCTTGTTGTATTTAAGGCATCGCTGAGAAACATTCTAATTGTATTGATGGGTTACCTGAGAAACATTCTTATTGTATTGATGGATTACCTGAGAAACATTCTTATTGTGTTGAAGGAATCGCTGAGAACCATTCTCATTTTATTGAAGGAATCGCTGAGAAACATTCTTATTGTATTGAAGGAATCGCTGAGAAATATTCTTATTGTGTTGAAGGAATCCCTGAGAAACATTCTTATTGTATTGAAGGAATCGCTGACAAACATTCTTATAGTATTGAAGTAATCCCTGAGAAACATTCTTATTGTATTGAAGGAATTGCTGAGAAACATTCTTATTGTATTGAAGGATTCCCTGAGAAACATTCTGATTGTATTGAAGGAATTGCTGAGAAACATTCTTATTGTATTGAAGGAATCGCTGACAAACATTCTTATTGTATTGAAGGATTCCCTGAGAAACATTCTGATTGTATTGAAGGAATTGCTGAGAAACATTCTTATTTTATTGAAGGATTCCCTGAGAAACATTCTCATTGTATTGAAGGAATCCCTGAGAAACATTCTTATTGTATTGAAGGATTCCCTGAGAAACATTCTTATTGTATTGAAGTAATCCCTGAGAAACCTTCTCATTGTATTGAAGGATTCCCTGAGAAACATTCTTATTGTATTGAAGGCATCGCTGAGAAACATTCTTATTGTATTGATGGATTACCTGAGAAACATTCTTATTGTATTGATGGATTACATGAGAAACATTCTTATTGTGTTGAAGGAATCGCTGAGAACCATTCTCATTGTATTGAAGGAATCGCTGAGAAACATTCTTATTGTATTGAAGGAATCGCTGAGAAACATTCTTATTGCATTGAAGTAATCCCTGAGAAACATTCTTATTGTATTGAAGGATTCCCTGAGAAACATTCTCATTGTGCTGAAGGAATTGCTGAGAAACATTCTTATTGTATTGAAGGATTCCCTGAGAAACATTCTCATTGTATTGAAGGAATCGCTGAGAAACATTCTTATTGTAGTGAAGGAATCCCTGAGAAACATTCTTATTGTATTGAAGGATTACCTGAGAAACATTCTCATTGTGTTGAAGGATTCCCTGAGAAACATTCTCATTGTTCTGAAGGAATCGCTGAGAAACATTCTCATTGCATTAAAGGAATCCCTGAGAAACATTCTTATTGAGTTGAAGGAATCGCTGAGAAACATTCTCATTGTGTTGAAGGAATCCCTGAGAAATATTCTTATTGTGTTGAAGGAATCGCTGAGAAACGTTCTCATTGTACTGAACGAATCCCTGAGAAACAGTCTCATTGAATTGAAGAAACCCTTGTGAAACATTCTTATTGTGTAGAAGGAACCTGTAAGAAACATTCTTATTGTGTTGAAGGATTACCTGAGAAACATTCTCATTGTGTTGAAGGATTCGCTGAGAAACATGCTTGTTGTATTTAAGGCATCGCTGAGAAACATTCTTATTGTATTGATGGGTTACCTGAGAAACATTCTTATTGTATTGATGGATTACCTGAGAAACATTCTTATTGTGTTGAAGGAATCGCTGAGAACCATTCTCATTTTATTGAAGGAATCGCTGAGAAACATTCTTATTGTATTGAAGGAATCGCTGAGAAATATTCTTATTTTGTTGAAGGAATCCCTGAGAAACATTCTTATTGTATTGAAGGAATCGCTGACAAACATTCTTATAGTATTGAAGTAATCCCTGAGAAACATTCTTATTGTATTGAAGGATTCCCTGAGAAACATTCTGATTGTATTGAAGGAATTGCTGAGAAACATTTTTATTTTATTGAAGGATTCCCTGAGAAACATTCTCATTGTATTGAAGGAATCCCTGAGAAACATTCTTATTGTATTGAAGGATTCCCTGAGAAACATTCTTATTGTATTGAAGTAATCAGTGAGAAACATCCTTATTGTATTGAAGGATTCCCTGAGAAACATTCTTATTGTATTGCAGGAATCAGTGATAGACATTCTTATTGTATTGAAGGATTCCCTGAGAAACATTCTTATTGTATTGAAGTAATCCCTGAGAAACCTTCTCATTGTATTGAAGGATTCCCTGAGAAACATTCTTATTGTATTGAAGGCATCGCTGAGAAACATTCTTATTGTATTGATGGATTACCTGAGAAACATTCTTATTGTATTGATGGATTACATGAGAAACATTCTTATTGTGTTGAAGGAATCGCTGAGAACCATTCTCATTGTATTGAAGGAATCGCTGAGAAACATTCTTATTGTATTGAAGGAATCGCTGAGAAACATTCTTATTGCATTGAAGTAATCCCTGAGAAACATTCTTATTGTATTGAAGGATTCCCTGAGAAACATTCTCATTGTGCTGAAGGAATCGCTGAGAAACATTCTTATTGTATTGAATAATTCCCTGAGAAACATTCTCATTGTATTGAAGGAATCGCTGAGAAACATTCTTATTGTAGTGAAGGAATCCCTGAGAAACATTCTTTTTGTATTGAAGGATTACCTGAGAAACATTCTCATTGTGTTGAAGGATTCCCTGAGAAACATTCTTATTGTATTGAAGTAATCCCTGAGAAACATTCTTATTGTATTGAAGTAATCCCTGAGAAACATTCTTATTGTATTGAAGGATTCCCTGAGAAACATTCTTATTGTATTGACGGCATCGCTGAGAAACATTCTTATTGTATTGATGGATTACCTGAGAAACATTCTTATTGTATTGATGGATTACCTGAGAAACATTCTTATTGTGTTGAAGGAATCGCTGAGAACCATTCTCATTGTATTGAAGGAATCGCTGAGAAACATTCTTATTGTATTGAAGGAATCGCTGAGAAACATTCTTATTGTATTGAAGTAATCCCTGAGAAACATTCTTATTGTATTGAAGGATTCCCTGAGAAACATTCTTATTGTATTGAAGGAATTGCTGAGAAACATTCTTATTGTATTGAAGGATTCCCTGAGAAACTTTCTCATTGTATTGAAGGAATCGCTGAGAAACATTCTTATTGTAGTGAAGGAATCCCTGAGAAACATTCTTATTGTATTGAAGGATTACCTGAGAAACATTCTCATTGTGTTGAAGGATTCCCTGAGAAACATTCTTATTGTATTGAAGGAATCGCTGAGAAACATTCTTATTGTGTTGAACAAATCCCTGAGAAACATTCGTATTGTATTGAAGGATTCCCTGAGAAACATTCTTATTGTATTGAAGGAATTGCTGAGAAACATTCTTCTTGTATTGGAGGATTCCCTGAGAAACATTCTTATTGTATTGAAGGAATCGCTGAGAAACATTCTCATTGTATTGAAGGAATCGCTGAGAAACATTCTTATTGTAGTGAAGGAATCCCTGAGAAACATTCTTGAAGGATTCCCTGAGAAACATTCTTATTTTATAGAAGGAATAGCTGAGAAACATTCTTTTTTATTGAAGGATTCCATGAGAAACATTCTTATTGTATTGAAGGAATTGCTGGGAAACATTCTTATTGTATTGAAGGATTTCTTGAGAAACATTCTCATTGTATTGAAGGAATCGCTGAGAAACATTCTTATTGTATTGAAGGAATCGCTGAGAAACATTCTCATTGTATTGAAGGATTACCTGAGAAACATTCTCATTGTGCTGAAGGAATCGCTGAGAAACATTCTCATTGTATTGAAGGATTACCTGAGAAACATTCTCATTGTGCTGAAGGAATCGCTGAGAAACATTCTCATTGTATTGAAGGATTCGCTGAGAAACATTCTTATTGTATTGAAGGAATCGCTGAGAAACATTCTTATTGTATTGAAGGAATCCCTGAGAAACATTCTCATTGTATTGAAGGAATCGCTGAGAAACATTCTCATTGTGTTCAAGGAACCCTGAGAAACATTCTTATTGTGTTGAAGGAATCGCTGAGAAACATTCTCATTGTGTTGAAGGAATCCCTGAGAAAGATTCTTATTGTATTGAAGTAATTAGTGAGAAACATTCTTATTGTATTGAAGGATTCCCTGAGAAACATTCTTATTGTATTGAAGAAATCCCTGAGAAACATTCTTATTGTATTGAAGGAATCGGTGAGAAACATCCTTATTGTATTGAAGGAATCGGTGAGAAACATTCTTATTGTAATGATGGATTACCTGAGAAACATTCTTATTGTATTGATGGATTACCTGAGATACATTCTTATTGTGTTGAAGGAATCGCTGAGAACCATTCTCATTGTATTCAAGGAATCGCTGAGAAACATTTTTATTGTATTGAAGTAATCCCTGAGAAACATTCTTATCGTATTGAAGGATTCCCTGAGAAACATTCTCATTGTATTGAAGGATTACCTGAGAAACTTTCTCATTGTATTGAAGGAATACTTGAGAAACATTCTTATTGTATTGAAGGATTACCTGAGAAAGATTCTCATTGTATTGAAGGAATCGCTGAGAAACATTCTTATTGTATTGAAGGAATCGCTGAGAACCATTCTTATTGTATTGAAGGAATCGCTGAGAAACATTCTTATTGCATTGAAGGATTCCATGAGAAACATTCTTATTGGATTGAAGGAATTGCTGAGAATCATTCTTATTGTATTGCAGGATTCCCTGAGAAACATTCTCATTGTATTGGAGGAATCGCTGAGAAACATTCTTATTGTATTGAAGGAATCGCTGAGAAGCATTCTCATTTTATTGAAGGATTACCTGAGAAACATTCTCATTGTGCTGAAGGAATCGCTGAGAAACATTCTCATTGTATTGAAGGAATCCCTGAGAAACATTCTCATTGTGTTGAAGGAATCCCTGAGAAACATTCACATTGTGTTGAAGGAATCGCTGAGAAACATTCTCATTTTATTGAAGGAATCCCTGAGAAACATTCTCATTTTGTTGAAGGAATCCCTGAGAAACATTCTCATTGTGTTGAAGGAATCCCTGAGAAACATTCTCATTGTGTTGAAGGAATCCCTGAGAAACATTCACATTGTGTTGAAGGAATCGCTGAGAAACATTCTCATTGTGTTGAAGGAATCCCTGAGAAACATTCTCATTTTATTGAAGGAATCCCTGAGAAACATTCTCATTGTGTTGAAGGAATCCCTGAGAAACATTCTCATTGTGTTGAAGGAATCCCTGAGAAACATTCACATTGTGTTGAAGGAATCGCTGAGAAACATTCTCATTTTGTTGAAGGAATCGCTGAGAAATATTCTTATTGTGTTGAAGGAACCCCTGAAAAACGTTCTTATTGTGTTGAAGGAACCCCTGTAAAACATTCTTATTGTGTTGAAGCGACCCCTGAGAAACATTCTGATTATACTGAAGGAATCCCTGAGAAACATTCTTATTGTATTGAAGGAATCGCTGAGAAACATTCTAATTGTGTTGAAGGAATCCCTGCGAAACATTCCCATTGTATTGAAGGAACCCCTGAGAAACATTCTTATTGTATTGAAGTAATCCCTGAGAAACATTCCTATTGTATTGAAGGATTCCCTGAGAAACATCCTTATTGTATTGAAGGAAACGGTGAGAAACATTCTTATTGTAATGATGGATTACCTGAGAAACATTCTTATTGTATTGATGGATTACCTGAGATACATTCTTATTGTGTTGAAGGAATCGCTGAGAACCATTCTCATTGTATTCAGGGAATCGCTGAGAAACATTTTTATTGTATTGAAGTAATCCCTGAGAAACATTCTTATTGTATTGAAGGATTCCCTGAGAAACATTCTCATTGTATTGAAGGATTACCTGAGAAACATTCTCATTGTATTGAAGGAATCCTTGAGGAACATTCTTATTGTATTGAAGGATTCCCTGAGAAACATTCTCATTGTATTGAAGGATTACCTGAGAAACATTCTCATTGTATTGAAGGAATCCTTGAGAAACATTCTTATTGTATTGAAGGATTACCTGAGAAACATTCTCATTGTATTGAAGGATTCCCTGAGAAACATTCTCATTGTATTGAAGGATTACCTGAGAAACATTCGCATTGTATTGAAGTAATCCCTGAGAAACATTCTTATTGTATTGAAGGATTCCCTGAGAAACATTCTCATTGTATTGATGGATTACCTGAGAAACATTCTCATTGTATTGAAGGAATCGCTGAGAAACATTCTTTTGTATTGAAGGAATCGCTGAGAACCATTCTTATTGTATTGAAGGAATCGCTGAGAAACATTCTTATTGTATTGAAGGATTCCATGAGAAACTTTCTTATTGGATTGAAGGAATTGCTGAGAATCATTCTTATTGTATTGCAGGATTCCCTGAGAAACATTCTCATTGTATTGGAGGAATCGCTGAGAAACATTCTTATTGTATTGAAGGAATCGCTGAGAAGCATTCTCATTTTATTGAAGGATTACCTGAGAAACATTCTCATTGTATTGAAGGATTACCTGAGAAACATTCTCATTGTGCTGAAGGAATCGCTGAGAAACATTCTCATTGCATTGAAGGAATCGCTGAGAAACATTCTTATTGTATTGAAGGAATCGCTGAGAAACATTCTCATTGTATTGAAGGAATCCCTGAGAAACATTCTCATTGTGTTGAAGGAATCCCTGAGAAACATTCTCATTGTGTTGAAGGAATCGCTGAGAAACATTCTCATTTTGTTGAAGGAATCGCTGAGAAATATTGTTATTGTGTTGAAGGAACCCCTGAAAAACGTTCTTATTGTGTTGAAGGAACCTGTGAGAAACATTCTGATTATACTGAAGGAATCCCTGAGAAACATTCTTATTGTATTGAAGGAATCGCTGAGAAACATTCTAATTGTGTTGAAGGAATCCCTGCGAAACATTCCCATTGTTTTGAAGGAACCCCTGAGAAACATTCTCATTGTACTGAAGGAATCCCTGAGAAATATTCTTATTGTGTTGAAGGAATACGTGAGAAACATTCTTATTGTGTTGAAGGAATCCCTGAGAAACATTCCCATTGTATTGAAGGAACCCCTGAGAAACATTCTCATTGTATTGAAGGAACCCCTGAGAAACATTCTCATTGTGTTGAAGGAATCCCTGAGAAACATTCCCATTGTGCTGAAGGAAACCCTGAGAAACATTCTTATTGTGTTGAAGGAACCCCTGAGAAACATTCTTATTGTGTTGAAGGAACTCCTGAGAAACATTCTTATTGTGTTGAAGGAATCCCTGAGAAACATTCTCATTGTGTTGAAGGAATCCCTGAGAAACATTGTCATTGTGTTGAAGGAATCCCTGAGAAACATTCCCATTGTGTTGAAGGAACTCCTGAGAAACATTCTCATTGTATTGAAGGAACCCCTGAGAAACATTCTCATTGTATTGAAGGAATCCCTGAGAACTATTCTTATTGTGTTGAAGGAATTCCTGAGAAACATTCTTATTGTGTTGAAGGAATCCCTGAGAAACATTCTCATTGTGTTGAAGGAATCCCTGAGAAACATTCTCATTGTGTTGAAGGAATCCCTGAGAAACATTCTCATTGTGTTGAAGGAATCGCTGAGAAACATTCTCATTGTGTTGAAGGAACTCCTGAGAAACATTCTCATTGTGTTGAAGGAACTCCTGAGAAACATTCTCATTGTGTTGATGGAATCCCTGAGAAATATTCTTATTGTGTTGAAGGAACCTGTCAGAAACATTCCCATTGTGTTGAAGGAATCGCTGAAAAACATTCTCATTGTATTGAAGGAATCCCTGAGAAACATTCTCATTGTGTTGAAGGAATCCCTGAGAAATATTCTCATTGTGTTGAAGGAATCCCTGAGAAACATTCTTGTTGTATTGAAGGAATCGCTGTGAAACATTTTCATTGTGTTGAAGGAATCCCTGAGAAACAGTCTCATTGTGTTGAAGGAATCGCTGAGAAACATTCTCATTGTGTTGAAGGAATCGCTGAGAAACATTCTCATTGTGTTGAAGGAATCCCTGAGAAATATTCTCATTGTGTTGAAGGAATCCCTGAGAAACATTCGTATTGTATTGAAGGATTCCCTGAGAAACATTCTTATTGTATTGAAGGAATTGCTGAGAAACATTCTTATTGTATTGGAGGATTCCCTGAGAAACATTCTCATTGTATTGAAGGAATCGCTGAGAAACATTCTTATTGTAGTGAAGGAATCCCTGAGAAACATTCTTGAAGGATTCCCTGAGAAACATTCTTATTGTATAGAAGGAATCACTGAGAAACATTGTTATTGTATTGAAGGAATTGCTGAGAAATATTCTTATTGTGTTGAAGGATTCCCTGAGAAACATTCTCATTGTATTGAAGGAATAGCTGAGAAACATTCTTTTTTATTGAAGGATTCCATGAGAAACATTCTTATTGTATTGAAGGAATTGCTGGGATACATTCTTATTGTATTGAAGGATTCCTTGAGAAACATTCTCATTGTATTGAAGGAATCGCTGAGAAACATTCTTATTGTATTGAAGGAATCGCTGAGAAACATTCTCATTGTATTGAAGGATTCGCTGAGAAACATTCTTATTGTATTGAAGGAATCGCTGAGAAACATTCTTATTGTATTGAAGGAATCCCTGAGAAACATTCTCATTGTATTGAAGGAATCGCTGAGAAACATTCTCATTGTGTTCAAGGAACCCCTGAGAAACATTCTTATTGTGTTGAAGGAATCCCTGAGAAACATTCTCATTGTATTGAAGGAATCGCTGAGAAACATTCTCATTGTGTTCAAGGAACCCCTGAGAAACATTCTTATTGTGTTGAAGGATTCCCTGAGAAACATTCTTATTGTATTGACGGCATCGCTGAGAAACATTCTTATTGTATTGATGGATTACCTGAGAAACATTCTTATTGTATTGATGGATTACCTGAGAAACATTCTTATTGTGTTGAAGGAATCGCTGAGAACCATTCTCATTGTATTGAAGGAATCGCTGAGAAACATTCTTATTGTATTGAAGGAATCGCTGAGAAACATTCTTATTGTATTGAAGGAATTGCTGAGAAACATTCTTATTGTGTTGAAGGAATCGCTGAGAACCATTCTCATTGTATTGAAGGAATCGCTGAGAAACATTCTTATTGTATTGAAGGAATCGCTGAGAAATATTCTTATTGTATTGAAGTAATCCCTGAGAAACATTCTTCTTGTATTGAAGGATTCCCTGAGAAACATTCATATTGTATTGAAGGAATTGCTGAGAAACATTCTTATTGTATTGAAGGATTCCCTGAGAAACATTCTCATTGTGTTCAAGGAACCCCTGAGAAACATTCTTATTGTGTTGAAGGAATCGCTGAGAAACATTCTCATTGTGTTGAAGGAATTCCTGAGAAAGATTCTTATTGTATTGAAGTAATTAGTGAGAAACATTCTTATTGTATTGAAGGATTCCCTGAGAAACATTCTTATTGTCTTGAAGTAATCCCGGAGAAACATTCTTATTGTATTGAAGGATTCCCTGAGATACATCCTTATTGTATTGAAGGAATCGGTGAGAAACATTCTTATTGTAATGATGGATTACCTGAGAAACATTCTTATTGTATTGATGGATTACCTGAGAAACATTCTTATTGTGTTGAAGGAATCGCTGAGAACCATTCTCATTGTATTCAAGGAATCGTTGAGAAACATTTTTATTGTATTGAAGTAATCCCTGAGAAACTTTCTTATTGTATTGAAGGATTCCCTGAGAAACATTCTCATTGTATTGAAGGATTACCTGAGAAACATTCTCATTGCATTGAAGGAATCCTTGAGAAACATTCTTATTGTATTGAAGGATTACCTGAGAAAAATTCTCATTGTATTGAAGGAATCGCTGAGAAACATTCTTATTGTATTGAAGGAATCGCTGAGAACCATTCTTATTGTATTGAAGGAATCGCTGAGAAACATTCTTATTGTATTGAAGGATTCCATGAGAAACATTCTTATTGTATTGAAGGAATTGCTGAGAATCATTCTTATTGTATTGCAGGATTCCCTGAGAAACATTCTCATTGTATTGGAGGAATCGCTGAGAAACATTCTTATTGTATTGAAGGAATCGCTGAGAAGCATTCTCATTTTATTGAAGGATTACCTGAGAAACATTCTCATTGTGCTGAAGGAATCGCTGAGAAACATTCTCATTGCATTGAAGGAATCGCTGAGAAACATTCTTATTGTATTGAAGGAATCGCTGAGAAAAATTCTCATTGTGTTGAACGATTCCCTGAGAAACATTCTCATTGTATTGAAGGAATAGCTGAGAAACATTCTTTATTATTGAAGGATTCCATGAGAAACATTCTTATTGTATTGAAGGAATTGCTGGGAAACATTCTTATTGTATTGAAGGATTCCTTGAGAAACATTCTCATTGTATTGAAGGAATCGCTGAGAAACATTCTTATTGTATTGAAGGAATCGCTGAGAAACATTCTCATTGTATTGAAGGATTACCTGAGAAACATTCTCATTGTGCTGAAGGAATCGCTGAGAAACATTCTCATTGTATTGAAGGAATCGCTGAGAAACATTCTCATTGTGTTCAAGGATCCCCTGAGAAACATTCTTATTGTGTTGAAGGAATCGCTGAGAAACATTCTCATTGTGTTGAAGAAATCCCTGAGAAAGATTCTTATTGTATTGAAGTAATTAGTGAGAAACATTCTTATTGTATTGAAGGATTCCCTGAGAAACATTCTCATTGTATTGGAGGAATCGCTGAGAAACATTCTTATTGTATTGAAGGAATCGCTGAGAAGCATTCTCATTTTAATGAAGGATTACCTGAGAAACATTCTCATTGTGCTGAAGGAATCGCTGAGAAACATTCTCATTGCATTGAAGGAATCGCTGAGAAACATTCTTATTGTATTGAAGGAATCGCTGAGAAAAATTCTCATTGTGTTGAACGATTCCCTGAGAAACATTCTCATTGTATTGAAGGAATAGCTGAGAAACATTCTTTATTATTGAAGGATTCCATGAGAAACATTCTTATTGTATTGAAGGAATTGCTGGGAAACATTCTTATTGTATTGAAGGATTCCTTGAGAAACATTCTCATTGTATTGAAGGAATCGCTGAGAAACATTCTTATTGTATTGAAGGAATCGCTGAGAAACATTCTCATTGTATTGAAGGATTACCTGAGAAACATTCTCATTGTGCTGAAGGAATCGCTGAGAAACATTCTCATTGTATTGAAGGAATCGCTGAGAAACATTCTCATTGTGTTCAAGGATCCCCTGAGAAACATTCTTATTGTGTTGAAGGAATCGCTGAGAAACATTCTCATTGTGTTGAAGAAATCCCTGAGAAAGATTCTTATTGTATTGAAGTAATTAGTGAGAAACATTCTTATTGTATTGAAGGATTCCCTGAGAAATATTCTTATTTTATTGAAGTAATGCCTGAGAAACATTCTTATTGTATTGAAGGATTCCCTGAGAAACATCCTTATTGTATTGAAGGAATCGGTGAGAAACATACTTATTGTAATGATGGATTACCTGAGATACATTCTTATTGTGTTGAAGGAATCGCTGAGAACCATTCTCATTGTATTGAAGGAATCGCTGAGAAACATTCTTATTGTACTGAAGTAATCCCTGAGAAACATTCTTATTGTATTGAAGGATTCCCTGAGAAACATTCTCATTGTATTGAAGGGATCGCTGAGAAACATTCTTATTGTATTGAAGGTATCGCTGAGAAGTATTCTCATTGTATTGAAGGATTACCTGAGAAACATTCTCATTGTATTGAAGGAATCGCTGAGAAACATTCTTATTGTATTGAAGGTATCGCTGAGAAGTATTCTCATTGTATTGAAGGATTCCCTGAGAAACATTCTCATTGTATTGAAGGAATCGCTGAGAAACATTCTTATTGTATTGAAGGTATCGCTGAGAAGCATTCTCATTGTATTGAAGGATTACCTGAGAAACATTCTCATTGTGTTGAAGGAATCCCTGAGAAACATTCTCATTGTGTTCAAGGAACCCCTGAGAAACATTCTTATTGAGTTGAAGGAATCGCTGAGAAACATTCTCATTGTGTTGAAGGAATCCCTGAGAAATATTCTTATTGTGTTGAAGGAATCGCTGAGAAACGTTCTCATTGTACTGAACGAATCCCTGAGAAACAGTCTCATTGAATTGAAGGAATCGCTGAGAAACATTCTCATTGTATTGAAGAAACCCTTGTGAAACATTCTTATTGTGTAGAAGGAACCTGTGAGAAACATTCTTATTGTGTTGAAGGATTACCTGAGAAACATTCTCATTGTATTGAAGGATTACCTGAGAAACATTCTCATTGTATTGAAGGAATCGCTGAGAACCATTCTTATTGTATTGCAGGATTCCCTGAGAAACATTCTCATTGTATTGGAGGAATGGCTGAGAAACATTCTTATTGTATTGAAGGATTCCATGAGAAACATTCTTATTGTATTGAAGGAATTGCTGAGAATCATTCTTATTGTATTGCAGGATTCCCTGAGAAACATTCTCATTTTATTGGAGGAATGGCTGAGAAACATTCTTATTGTATTGAAGGAATCGCTGAGAAGCATTCTTATTGTATTGAAGGAATCGCTGAGAAACATTCTCATTGTATTGAAGGAATCGCTGAGAAACATTCTCATTGTGCTGAAGGAATCGCTGAGAAACATTCTCATTGCATTGAAGGAATCGCTGAGAAACATTCTTATTGTATTGAAGGATTCCCTGAGAAACATTCTAATTGTATTGAAGGAATAGCTGAGAAACATTCTTTTTTATTGAAGGATTCCATGAGAAACATTCTTATTGTATTGAAGGAATTGCTGGGAAACATTCTTATTGTATTGAAGGAATCGCTGAGAAACATTCTCATTGTATTGAAGGAATCGCTGAGAAACATTCTTATTGTATTGAAGGAATCGCTGAGAAACATTCTCATTGTATTGAAGGAATCGCTGAGAAACATTCTCATTGTATTGAAGGATTACCTGAGAAACATTCTCATTGTGCTGAAGGAATCGCTGAGAAACATTCTCATTGTATTGAAGGATTCGCTGAGAAACATTCTTATTGTATTGAAGTAATTAGTGAGAAACATTCTTATTGTATTGAAGGATTCCCTGAGAAATATTCTTATTGTATTGAAGGATTCCCTGAGAAACATCCTTATTGTATTGAAGGAATCGGTGAGAAACATTCTTATTGTAATGATGGATTACCTGAGAAACATTCTTATTGTATTGATGGATTACCTGAGATACATTCTTATTGTGTTGAAGGAATCGCTGAGAAACATTCTCATTGTATTGAAGGAATCGCTGAGAAACATTCTTATTGTATTGAAGTAATCCCTGAGAAACATTCTTATTGTATTGAAGGATTCCCTGAGAAACATTCTCTTTGTATTGAAGGAATCGCTGAGAAACATTCTTATTGTATTGAAGGAATCCTTGAGAAACATTCTTATTGTATTGAAGGAATTGCTGAGAAATATTCTTATTGTATTGAAGGAATCGCTGAGAAACATTCTTATTGTATTGAAGGTATCGCTGAGAAGCATTCTCATTGTATTGAAGGATTACCTGAGAAACATTCTCATTGTATTGAAGGAATCGCTGAGAAACATTCTTATTGTATTGAAGGTATCGCTGAGAAGCATTCTCATTGTATTGAAGGATTACCTGAGAAACATTCTCATTGTGCTGAAGGAATCGCTGAGAAACATTCTCATTGCATTGAAGGAATCGCTGAGAAACATTCTCATTGTGTTGAAGGAACCCCTGAGAAACATTCTTATTGAGTTGAAGGAATCGCTGAGAAACATTCTCATAGTGTTGAAGGAATCCCTGAGAAATATTCTTATTGTGTTGAAGGAATCGCTGAGAAACGTTCTCATTGTGTTGAAGGAACCCCTGAGAAACATTCTTATTGAGTTGAAGGAATCGCTGAGAAACATTCTCATAGTGTTGAAGGAATCCCTGAGAAATATTCTTATTGTGTTGAAGGAATCGCTGAGAAACGTTCTCATTGTACTGAACGAATCCCTGAGAAACAGTCTCATTGAATTGAAGGAATCGCTGAGAATCATTCTCATTGTATTGAAGAAACCCTTGTGAAACATTCTTATTGTGTACAAGGAACCTGTGAGAAACATTCTTATTGTGTTGAAGGAATACCTGAGAAACATTCTCATTGTGTTGAAGGATTCGCTGAGAAACATTCTTGTTGTATTTAAGGCATCGCTGAGAAACATTCTTATTGTATTGATGGGTTACCTGAGAAACATTCTTATTGTATTGATGGATTACCTGAGAAACATTCTTATTGTGTTGAAGGAATCGCTGAGAACCATTCTCATTGTATTGAAGGAATCGCTGAGAAACATTCTTATTGTATTGAAGGAATCGCTGAGAAATATTCTTATTGTGTTGAAGGAAACCCTGAGAAACATTCTTCTTGTATTGAAGGAATCGCTGACAAACATTCTTATAGTATTGAAGTAATCCCTGAGAAACATTCTTATTGTATTGAAGGAATTGCTGAGAAACATTCTTATTGTATTGAAGGATTCCCTGAGAAACATTCTTATTGTACTGAAGTAATCAGTGAGAAACATTCTTATTGTATTGGAGGATTCCCTGAGAAACATTCTTATTGTATTGAAGTAATCCCTGAGAAACCTTCTCATTGTATTGAAGGATTACCTGAGAAACATTCTTATTGTATTGAAGGATTCCCTGAGAAACCTTCTCATTGTATAGAAGGATTCCCTGAGAAACATTCTTATTGTATTGAAGGCATCGCTGAGAAACATTCTTATTGTATTGATGGATTACCTGAGAAACATTCTTATTGTATTGATGGATTACCTGAGAAACATTCTTATTGTGTTGAAGGAATCGCTGAGAACCATTCACATTGTATTGAAGGAATCGCTGAGAAACATTCTTATTGTATTGAAGTAATCCCTGAGAAACATTCTTATTGTATTGAAGGATTCCCTGAGAAACATTCTTATTGTATTGAAGGAATTGCTGAGAAACATTCTTATTGTATTGAAGGATTGCCTGAGAAACATTCTCATTGTATTGAAGGAATCGCTGAGAAACATTCTTATTGTAGTGAAGGAATCCCTGAGAAACATTCTTATTGTATTGAAGGATTACCTGAGAAACATTCTCATTGTGTTAAAGGATTCCCTGAGAAACATTCTTATTGTATTGAAGTAATCCCTGAGAAACATTCTTATTGTATTGAAGGATTCCCTGAGAAACATTCTTATTGTATTGACGGCATCGCTGAGAAACATTCTTATTGTATTGAAGGATTCCCTGAGAAACATTCTTATTGTATTGACGGCATCGCTGAGAAACATTCTTATTGTATTGATGGATTACCTGAGAAACATTCTTATTGTATTGATGGATTACCTGAGAAACATTCTTATTGTGTTGAAGGAATCGCTGAGAACCATTCTCATTGTATTGAAGGAATCGCTGAGAAACATTCTTATTGTATTGAAGGAATCGCTGAGAAACATTCTTATTGTATTGAAGTAATCCCTGAGAAACATTCTTATTGTATTGAAGGATTCCCTGAGAAACATTCTTATTGTATTGAAAGAATTGCTGAGAAACATTCTTATTGTATTGAAGGAATCCCTGAGAAACATTCTCATTGTGTTGAAGGAACTCCTGAGAAACATTCTCATTGTGTTGAAGGAACTGCTGAGAAACATTCTCATTGTGTTGTAGGAATCGCTGAAAAACATTCCCATTGTGTTGAAGGAATTCCTGAGAAACATTCTCATTGTGTTGAAGGAATCCCTGAGAAATATTCTTATTGTGTTGAAGGAACCTGTCAGAAACATTCCCATTGTGTTGAAGGAAATGCTGAGAAACATTCTCATTGTATTGAAGGAATCCCTGAGAAACATTCTCATTGTGTTGAAGGAATCCCTGAGAAACATTCTCATTGTGTTGAAGGAATCCCTGAGAAACATTCTTATTGTATTGAAGGAATCCCTGAGAAACATTCTTATTGTATTGAAGGAATCCCTGAGAACCATTCTCATTGTGTTGAAGGAATCCCTGAGAAATATTCTCATTGTGTTGAAGGAATCCCTGAGAAACATTCTTATTGTATTGAATGAATCGCTGAGAAACATTTTAATTGTGTTGAAGGAATCCCTGAGAAACATTCTCATTGTGTTGAAGGAATCGCTGAGAAACATTCTCATTGTGTTGAAGGAATCGCTGAGAAACATTCTCATTGTGTTGAAGGAATCCCTGAGAAATATTCTCATTGTGTTGAAGGAGCCCCTGAGAAACATTCTTACTGTATTGAAGGAATCCCTGAGCAACATTCTTATTGATTGAACGAATCGCTGAGAAACATTCTTATTGTGTTGAAGAAACCTGTGAGAAACATTCTTATTGTATTGAAGGAATCGCTGAGAAACATTCTTATTGTGTTATAATAAAAATAATAATCGCTTATTGTCACAAGTAGGCTTCAATGAAGTTGCTGTGACAAGCCCCTAGTCGGCACATTCCGGCTCATGTTCGTGGAGGCCAGTGCGGGAATTGAATCCGTGCTGCTGGCATTGTTCTTCATTACAAGCCAGCAATTTAGCCCACTGTGCTAAACCAGCCCCCGAAATCACTTGTCACAAGTAGGCTTCAAATGAAATTCCTGTGAAAAGCCACCATGCGTGTTGAAGGAATCCGTGAGAAACATTCTCATTGTGCTGAAGGAATCCCTGAGAAACATTCTCATTGTGTTGAAGGAACCTGTCAGAAACATTCTTACTGTGTTGAAGGAATTGCTGAGAAACATTCTTATTGTGTTGAAGGAACCCCTGAGAAACATTCTTATTTTGTTGAAGGAACCCCTGAGAAACATTCTTATTGTATTGAAGGAATCGCTGAGAAACATTCTTATTGTGTTGAAGCAATCCCTGAGAAACATTCTTATTGTGTTGAAGGAACCCCTGAGAAACATTCTTATTGTGTTGAAGGAATCGCTGAGAAACATTCTCATTGTGTTGAAGGAACCGCTGAAAAACATTCTTATTGTTTTGAAGTAATCCCTGAGAAACATTCTCATTCTCTTGAAGGAATCCCTGAGCAACATTCTTATTGATTGAAGGAATCCCTGAGAAACATTCTTATTGAGTTTCAGGAACCCCTGAGAAACATTCCCATTGTGTTGAAGGAATCCCTGAGAAACATTCTTATTGTGTTGAAGTATTCCTTGAGAAACATTCTCATTCTATTGAGGGAATCCCTGAGAAACTTTCTTAATGTGTTGAAGGATTCCATGAGAAACATTCTCATTCTCTTGAAGGAATCCCTGAGAAACATTCTCATTGTATTGAAGGAATCCCTGAGAAACATTCTTATTGTGTTGAAGGATTCCTTGAGAAACATTCTCATTCTATTGAAGGAATCCCTGAGAAACATTCTTATTGTGTTGAAGGATTCCCTGAGAAACATTCTCATTCTCTTGAAGGAATCGCTGAGAAACATTCTGATTGATTGAAGGAATCCCTCAGAAACATTCTTATTGTGTTTCAGGAACCCCTGAGAAACATTCCCATTGTGTTGAAGGAATCCCTGAGAAACATTCTTATTGTGTTGAAGGATTCCTTGAGAAACATTCTCATTCTATTGAAGGAATCCCTGAGAAACCTTCTTATTGTGTTGAAGGAACCCCTGAGAAACATTCCCATTGTGTTGAAGGAATCCCTGAGAAACATTCTTATTGTGTTGAAGGATTCCTTGAGAAACATTCTCATTCTATTGAAGGAATCCCTCAGAAACATTCTTATAGTGTTGAAGTAATCCTTGAGAAACATTCTCATTGTATTGAAGGAATCCCTGAGAAACATTGTTATTGTATTGAAGGATTCCTTGAGAAACATTCTCATTCCCTTGAAGGAATCCCTGAGAAACATTCTTATTGTATTGAAGGAATCCCTGTGAAACATTCTCATTGTATTGAAGGAATCCCTGAGAAACATTCTCATTGTGTTGAAGGAATCCCTGAGAAACATTCTTATTGTATTGAAGGAATCCCTGAGAAACATTCTTATTGTATTGAAGGATTCCCTGAGAAACATTCTTATTGTATTGACGGCATCGCTGAGAAACATTCTTATTGTATTGAAGGATTCCCTGAGAAACATTCTTATTGTATTGACGGCATCGCTGAGAAACATTCTTATTGTATTGATGGATTACCTGAGAAACATTCTTATTGTATTGATGGATTACCTGAGAAACATTCTTATTGTGTTGAAGGAATCGCTGAGAACCATTCTCATTGTATTGAAGGAATCGCTGAGAAACATTCTTATTGTATTGAAGGAATCGCTGAGAAACATTCTTATTGTATTGAAGTAATCCCTGAGAAACATTCTTATTGTATTGAAGGATTCCCTGAGAAACATTCTTATTGTATTGAAAGAATTGCTGAGAAACATTCTTATTGTATTGAAGGAATCCCTGAGAAACATTCTCATTGTGTTGAAGGAACTCCTGAGAAACATTCTCATTGTGTTGAAGGAACTGCTGAGAAACATTCTCATTGTGTTGTAGGAATCGCTGAAAAACATTCCCATTGTGTTGAAGGAATTCCTGAGAAACATTCTCATTGTGTTGAAGGAATCCCTGAGAAATATTCTTATTGTGTTGAAGGAACCTGTCAGAAACATTCCCATTGTGTTGAAGGAAATGCTGAGAAACATTCTCATTGTATTGAAGGAATCCCTGAGAAACATTCTCATTGTGTTGAAGGAATCCCTGAGAAACATTCTCATTGTGTTGAAGGAATCCCTGAGAAACATTCTTATTGTATTGAAGGAATCCCTGAGAAACATTCTTATTGTATTGAAGGAATCCCTGAGAACCATTCTCATTGTGTTGAAGGAATCCCTGAGAAATATTCTCATTGTGTTGAAGGAATCCCTGAGAAACATTCTTATTGTATTGAATGAATCGCTGAGAAACATTTTAATTGTGTTGAAGGAATCCCTGAGAAACATTCTCATTGTGTTGAAGGAATCGCTGAGAAACATTCTCATTGTGTTGAAGGAATCGCTGAGAAACATTCTCATTGTGTTGAAGGAATCCCTGAGAAATATTCTCATTGTGTTGAAGGAGCCCCTGAGAAACATTCTTACTGTATTGAAGGAATCCCTGAGCAACATTCTTATTGATTGAACGAATCGCTGAGAAACATTCTTATTGTGTTGAAGAAACCTGTGAGAAACATTCTTATTGTATTGAAGGAATCGCTGAGAAACATTCTTATTGTGTTATAATAAAAATAATAATCGCTTATTGTCACAAGTAGGCTTCAATGAAGTTGCTGTGACAAGCCCCTAGTCGGCACATTCCGGCTCATGTTCGTGGAGGCCAGTGCGGGAATTGAATCCGTGCTGCTGGCATTGTTCTTCATTACAAGCCAGCAATTTAGCCCACTGTGCTAAACCAGCCCCCGAAATCACTTGTCACAAGTAGGCTTCAAATGAAATTCCTGTGAAAAGCCACCATGCGTGTTGAAGGAATCCGTGAGAAACATTCTCATTGTGCTGAAGGAATCCCTGAGAAACATTCTCATTGTGTTGAAGGAACCTGTCAGAAACATTCTTACTGTGTTGAAGGAATTGCTGAGAAACATTCTTATTGTGTTGAAGGAACCCCTGAGAAACATTCTTATTTTGTTGAAGGAACCCCTGAGAAACATTCTTATTGTATTGAAGGAATCGCTGAGAAACATTCTTATTGTGTTGAAGCAATCCCTGAGAAACATTCTTATTGTGTTGAAGGAACCCCTGAGAAACATTCTTATTGTGTTGAAGGAATCGCTGAGAAACATTCTCATTGTGTTGAAGGAACCGCTGAAAAACATTCTTATTGTTTTGAAGTAAT
Organism: Scyliorhinus torazame; assembly: GCF_047496885.1. NCBI lineage: Eukaryota > Metazoa > Chordata > Chondrichthyes > Carcharhiniformes > Scyliorhinidae > Scyliorhinus > Scyliorhinus torazame. Next base: position 334,249,416 of record NC_092710.1, on the reverse strand, counting down.
CCCTGAGAAACATTCTCATTCTCTTGAAGGAATCCCTGAGCAACATTCTTATTGATTGAAGGAATCCCTGAGAAACATTCTTATTGAGTTTCAGGAACCCCTGAGAAACATTCCCATTGTGTTGAAGGAATCCCTGAGAAACATTCTTATTGTGTTGAAGTATTCCTTGAGAAACATTCTCATTCTATTGAGGGAATCCCTGAGAAACTTTCTTAATGTGTTGAAGGATTCCATGAGAAACATTCTCATTCTCTTGAAGGAATCCCTGAGAAACATTCTCATTGTATTGAAGGAATCCCTGAGAAACATTCTTATTGTGTTGAAGGATTCCTTGAGAAACATTCTCATTCTATTGAAGGAATCCCTGAGAAACATTCTTATTGTGTTGAAGGATTCCCTGAGAAACATTCTCATTCTCTTGAAGGAATCGCTGAGAAACATTCTGATTGATTGAAGGAATCCCTCAGAAACATTCTTATTGTGTTTCAGGAACCCCTGAGAAACATTCCCATTGTGTTGAAGGAATCCCTGAGAAACATTCTTATTGTGTTGAAGGATTCCTTGAGAAACATTCTCATTCTATTGAAGGAATCCCTGAGAAACCTTCTTATTGTGTTGAAGGAACCCCTGAGAAACATTCCCATTGTGTTGAAGGAATCCCTGAGAAACATTCTTATTGTGTTGAAGGATTCCTTGAGAAACATTCTCATTCTATTGAAGGAATCCCTCAGAAACATTCTTATAGTGTTGAAGTAATCCTTGAGAAACATTCTCATTGTATTGAAGGAATCCCTGAGAAACATTGTTATTGTATTGAAGGATTCCTTGAGAAACTTTCTCATTCCCTTGAAGGAATCCCTGAGAAACATTCTTATTGTATTGAAGGAATCCCTGTGAAACATTCTCATTGTATTGAAGGAATCCCTGAGAAACATTCTCATTGTGTTGAAGGAATCCCTGAGAAACATTCTTATTGTATTGAAGGAATCCCTGAGAAACATTCTTATTGTATTGAAGGAATCGCTGAGAAACATTTTAATTGTGTTGAAGGAATCCCTGAGAAACATTCTCATTGTGTTGAAGGAATCGCTGAGAAACATTCTCATTGTGTTGAAGGAATCGCTGAGAAACATTCTCATTGTGTTGAAGGAATCCCTGAGAAATATTCTCATTGTGTTGAAGGAGCCCCTGAGAAACATTCTTACTGTATTGAAGGAATCCCTGAGCAACATTCTTATTGATTGAAGGAATCGCTGAGAAACATTCTTATTGTGTTGAAGGAATCGCTGAGAAACATTCTTATTGTGTTATAATAAAAATAATAATCGCTTATTGTCACAAGTAGGCTTCAATGAAGTTGCTGTGACAAGCCCCTAGTCGGCACATTCCGGCTCATGTTCGTGGAGGCCAGTGCGGGAATTGAATCCGTGCTGCTGGCATTGTTCTTCATTACAAGCCAGCAATTTAGCCCACTGTGCTAAACCAGCCCCCGAAATCACTTGTCACAAGTAGGCTTCAAATGAAATTCCTGTGAAAAGCCACCATGCGTGTTGAAGGAATCCGTGAGAAACATTCTCATTGTGCTGAAGGAATCCCTGAGAAACATTCTCATTGTGTTGAAGGAACCTGTCAGAAACATTCTTACTGTGTTGAAGGAATTGCTGAGAAACATTCTTATTGTGTTGAAGGAACCCCTGAGAAACATTCTTATTTTGTTGAAGGAACCCCTGAGAAACATTCTTATTGTATTGAAGGAATCGCTGAGAAACATTCTTATTGTGTTGAAGTAATCCCTGAGAAACATTCTTATTGTGTTGAAGGAACCCCTGAGAAACATTCTTATTGTGTTGAAGGAATCGCTGAGAAACGTTCTCATTGTACTGAACGAATCCCTGAGAAACAGTCTCATTGAATTGAAGGAATCGCTGAGAATCATTCTCATTGTATTGAAGAAACCCTTGTGAAACATTCTTATTGTGTACAAGGAACCTGTGAGAAACATTCTTATTGTGTTGAAGGAATACCTGAGAAACATTCTCATTGTGTTGAAGGATTCGCTGAGAAACATTCTTGTTGTATTTAAGGCATCGCTGAGAAACATTCTTATTGTATTGATGGGTTACCTGAGAAACATTCTTATTGTATTGATGGATTACCTGAGAAACATTCTTATTGTGTTGAAGGAATCGCTGAGAACCATTCTCATTGTATTGAAGGAATCGCTGAGAAACATTCTTATTGTATTGAAGGAATCGCTGAGAAATATTCTTATTGTGTTGAAGGAAACCCTGAGAAACATTCTTATTGTATTGAAGGAATCGCTGACAAACATTCTTATAGTATTGAAGTAATCCCTGAGAAACATTCTTATTGTATTGAAGGAATTGCTGAGAAACATTCTTATTGTATTGAAGGATTCCCTGAGAAACATTCTTATTGTACTGAAGTAATCAGTGAGGAACATTCTTATTGTATTGGAGGATTCCCTGAGAAACATTCTTATTGTATTGAAGTAATCCCTGAGAAACCTTCTCATTGTATTGAAGGATTACCTGAGAAACATTCTTATTGTATTGAAGGATTCCCTGAGAAACCTTCTCATTGTATTGAAGGATTCCCTGAGAAACATTCTTATTGTATTGAAGGCATCGCTGAGAAACATTCTTATTGTATTGATGGATTACCTGAGAAACATTCTTATTGTATTGATGGATTACCTGAGAAACATTCTTATTGTGTTGAAGGAATCGCTGAGAACCATTCACATTGTATTGAAGGAATCGCTGAGAAACATTCTTATTGTATTGAAGTAATCCCTGAGAAACATTCTTATTGTATTGAAGGATTCCCTGAGAAACATTCTTATTGTATTGAAGGAATTGCTGAGAAACATTCTTATTGTATTGAAGGATTGCCTGAGAAACATTCTCATTGTATTGAAGGAATCGCTGAGAAACATTCTTATTGTAGTGAAGGAATCCCTGAGAAACATTCTTATTGTATTGAAGGATTACCTGAGAAACATTCTCATTGTGTTAAAGGATTCCCTGAGAAACATTCTTATTGTATTGAAGTAATCCCTGAGAAACATTCTTATTGTATTGAAGGATTCCCTGAGAAACATTCTTATTGTATTGACGGCATCGCTGAGAAACATTCTTATTGTATTGAAGGATTCCCTGAGAAACATTCTTATTGTATTGACGGCATCGCTGAGAAACATTCTTATTGTATTGATGGATTACCTGAGAAACATTCTTATTGTATTGATGGATTACCTGAGAAACATTCTTATTGTGTTGAAGGAATCGCTGAGAACCATTCTCATTGTATTGAAGGAATCGCTGAGAAACATTCTTATTGTATTGAAGGAATCGCTGAGAAACATTCTTATTGTATTGAAGTAATCCCTGAGAAACATTCTTATTGTATTGAAGGATTCCCTGAGAAACATTCTTATTGTATTGAAAGAATTGCTGAGAAACATTCTTATTGTATTGAAGGAATCCCTGAGAAACATTCTCATTGTGTTGAAGGAACTCCTGAGAAACATTCTCATTGTGTTGAAGGAACTGCTGAGAAACATTCTCATTGTGTTGTAGGAATCGCTGAAAAACATTCCCATTGTGTTGAAGGAATTCCTGAGAAACATTCTCATTGTGTTGAAGGAATCCCTGAGAAATATTCTTATTGTGTTGAAGGAACCTGTCAGAAACATTCCCATTGTGTTGAAGGAAATGCTGAGAAACATTCTCATTGTATTGAAGGAATCCCTGAGAAACATTCTCATTGTGTTGAAGGAATCCCTGAGAAACATTCTCATTGTGTTGAAGGAATCCCTGAGAAACATTCTTATTGTATTGAAGGAATCCCTGAGAAACATTCTTATTGTATTGAAGGAATCCCTGAGAACCATTCTCATTGTGTTGAAGGAATCCCTGAGAAATATTCTCATTGTGTTGAAGGAATCCCTGAGAAACATTCTTATTGTATTGAATGAATCGCTGAGAAACATTTTAATTGTGTTGAAGGAATCCCTGAGAAACATTCTCATTGTGTTGAAGGAATCGCTGAGAAACATTCGCATTGTGTTGAAGGAATCGCTGAGAAACATTCTCATTGTGTTGAAGGAATCCCTGAGAAATATTCTCATTGTGTTGAAGGAGCCCCTGAGAAACATTCTTACTGTATTGAAGGAATCCCTGAGCAACATTCTTATTGATTGAACGAATCGCTGAGAAACATTCTTATTGTGTTGAAGAAACCTGTGAGAAACATTCTTATTGTATTGAAGGAATCGCTGAGAAACATTCTTATTGTGTTATAATAAAAATAATAATCGCTTATTGTCACAAGTAGGCTTCAATGAAGTTGCTGTGACAAGCCCCTAGTCGGCACATTCCGGCTCATGTTCGTGGAGGCCAGTGCGGGAATTGAATCCGTGCTGCTGGCATTGTTCTTCATTACAAGCCAGCAATTTAGCCCACTGTGCTAAACCAGCCCCCGAAATCACTTGTCACAAGTAGGCTTCAAATGAAATTCCTGTGAAAAGCCACCATGCGTGTTGAAGGAATCCGTGAGAAACATTCTCATTGTGCTGAAGGAATCCCTGAGAAACATTCTCATTGTGTTGAAGGAACCTGTCAGAAACATTCTTACTGTGTTGAAGGAATTGCTGAGAAACATTCTTATTGTGTTGAAGGAACCCCTGAGAAACATTCTTATTTTGTTGAAGGAACCCCTGAGAAACATTCTTATTGTATTGAAGGAATCGCTGAGAAACATTCTTATTGTGTTGAAGTAATCCCTGAGAAACATTCTTATTGTGTTGAAGGAACCCCTGAGAAACATTCTTATTGTGTTGAAGGAATCGCTGAGAAACATTCTCATTGTGTTGAAGGAACCGCTGAAAAACATTCTTATTGTTTTGAAGTAATCCCTGAGAAACATTCTCATTCTCTTGAAGGAATCCCTGAGCAACATTCTTATTGATTGAAGGAATCCCTGAGAAACATTCTTATTGAGTTTCAGGAACCCCTGAGAAACATTCCCATTGTGTTGAAGGAATCCCTGAGAAACATTCTTATTGTGTTGAAGGATTCCTTGAGAAACATTCTCATTCTATTGAGGGAATCCCTGAGAAACTTTCTTAATGTGTTGTAGGATTCCATGAGAAACATTCTCATTCTCTTGAAGGAATCCCTGAGAAACATTCTTATTGTGTTGAAGTATTCCCTGAGAAACATTCTCATTCTCTTGAAGGAATCGCTGAGAAACATTCTGATTGATTGAAGGAATCCCTCAGAAACATTCTTATTGTGTTTCAGGAACCCCTGAGAAACATTCCCATTGTGTTGAAGGAATCCCTGAGAAACATTCTTATTGTGTTGAAGGATTCCTTGAGAAACATTCTCATTCTATTGAAGGAATCCCTGAGAAACCTTCTTATTGTGTTGAAGGAACCCCTGAGAAACATTCCCATTGTGTTGAAGGAATCCCTGAGAAACATTCTTATTGTGTTGAAGGATTCCTTGAGAAACATTCTCATTCTATTGAAGGAATCCCTCAGAAACATTCTTATAGTGTTGAAGTAATCCTTGAGAAACATTCTCATTGTATTGAAGGAATCCCTGAGAAACATTGTTATTGTATTGAAGGATTCCTTGAGAAACATTCTCATTCCCTTGAAGGAATCCCTGAGAAACATTCTCATTCTATTGAAGGAATCCCTGAGAAACATTCTTATTGTGTTGAAGGATTCCCTGAGAAACATTCTCATTCTCTTGAAGGAATCGCTGAGAAACATTCTGATTGATTGAAGGAATCCCTCAGAAACATTCTTATTGTGTTTCAGGAACCCCTGAGAAACATTCCCATTGTGTTGAAGGAATCCCTGAGAAACATTCTTATTGTGTTGAAGGAATCGCTGAGAAACATTCTTATTGTGTTATAATAAAAATAATAATCGCTTATTGTCACAAGTAGGCTTCAATGAAGTTGCTGTGACAAGCCCCTAGTCGGCACATTCCGGCTCATGTTCGTGGAGGCCAGTGCGGGAATTGAATCCGTGCTGCTGGCATTGTTCTTCATTACAAGCCAGCAATTTAGCCCACTGTGCTAAACCAGCCCCCGAAATCACTTGTCACAAGTAGGCTTCAAATGAAATTCCTGTGAAAAGCCACCATGCGTGTTGAAGGAATCCGTGAGAAACATTCTCATTGTGCTGAAGGAATCCCTGAGAAACATTCTCATTGTGTTGAAGGAACCTGTCAGAAACATTCTTACTGTGTTGAAGGAATTGCTGAGAAACATTCTTATTGTGTTGAAGGAACCCCTGAGAAACATTCTTATTTTATTGAAGGAACCCCTGAGAAACATTCTTATTGTATTGAAGGAATCGCTGAGAAACATTCTTATTGTGTTGAAGTAATCCCTGAGAAACATTCTTATTGTGTTGAAGGAACCCCTGAGAAACATTCTTATTGTGTTGAAGGAATCGCTGAGAAACATTCTCATTGTGTTGAAGGAACCGCTGAAAAACATTCTTATTGTTTTGAAGTAATCCCTGAGAAACATTCTCATTCTCTTGAAGGAATCCCTGAGCAACATTCTTATTGATTGAAGGAATCCCTGAGAAACATTCTTATTGAGTTTCAGGAACCCCTGAGAAACATTCCCATTGTGTTGAAGGAATCCCTGAGAAACATTCTTATTGTGTTGAAGGATTCCTTGAGAAACATTCTTATTGTGTTGAAGGATTCCTTGAGAAACATTCTCATTCTATTGAAGGAATCCCTGAGAAACATTCTTAATGTGTTGAAGGATTCCATGAGAAACATTCTCATTCTCTTGAAGGAATCCCTGAGAAACATTCTCATTCTATTGAAGGAATCCCTGAGAAACATTCTTATTGTGTTGAAGGATTCCTTGAGAAACATTCTCATTCTATTGAAGGAATCCCTGAGAAACTTTCTTAATGTGTTGAAGGATTCCATGAGAAACATTCTCATTCTCTTGAAGGAATCCCTGAGAAACATTCTCATTGTATTGAAGGAATCCCTGAGAAACATTCTTATTGTGTTGAAGGATTCCTTGAGAAACATTCTCATTCTATTGAAGGAATCCCTGAGAAACATTCTTATTGTGTTGAAGGATTCCCTGAGAAACATTCTCATTCTCTTGAAGGAATCGCTGAGAACCATTCTCATTGTATTGAAGGAATCGCTGAGAAACATTCTTATTGTATTGAAGGAATCGCTGAGAAACATTCTTATTGTATTGAAGTAATCCCTGAGAAACATTCTTATTGTATTGAAGGATTCCCTGAGAAACATTCTTATTGTATTGAAAGAATTGCTGAGAAACATTCTTATTGTATTGAAGGAATCCCTGAGAAACATTCTCATTGTGTTGAAGGAACTCCTGAGAAACATTCTCATTGTGTTGAAGGAACTGCTGAGAAACATTCTCATTGTGTTGTAGGAATCGCTGAAAAACATTCCCATTGTGTTGAAGGAATTCCTGAGAAACATTCTCATTGTGTTGAAGGAATCCCTGAGAAATATTCTTATTGTGTTGAAGGAACCTGTCAGAAACATTCCCATTGTGTTGAAGGAAATGCTGAGAAACATTCTCATTGTATTGAAGGAATCCCTGAGAAACATTCTCATTGTGTTGAAGGAATCCCTGAGAAACATTCTCATTGTGTTGAAGGAATCCCTGAGAAACATTCTTATTGTATTGAAGGAATCCCTGAGAAACATTCTTATTGTATTGAAGGAATCCCTGAGAACCATTCTCATTGTGTTGAAGGAATCCCTGAGAAATATTCTCATTGTGTTGAAGGAATCCCTGAGAAACATTCTTATTGTATTGAATGAATCGCTGAGAAACATTTTAATTGTGTTGAAGGAATCCCTGAGAAACATTCTCATTGTGTTGAAGGAATCGCTGAGAAACATTCGCATTGTGTTGAAGGAATCGCTGAGAAACATTCTCATTGTGTTGAAGGAATCCCTGAGAAATATTCTCATTGTGTTGAAGGAGCCCCTGAGAAACATTCTTACTGTATTGAAGGAATCCCTGAGCAACATTCTTATTGATTGAACGAATCGCTGAGAAACATTCTTATTGTGTTGAAGAAACCTGTGAGAAACATTCTTATTGTATTGAAGGAATCGCTGAGAAACATTCTTATTGTGTTATAATAAAAATAATAATCGCTTATTGTCACAAGTAGGCTTCAATGAAGTTGCTGTGACAAGCCCCTAGTCGGCACATTCCGGCTCATGTTCGTGGAGGCCAGTGCGGGAATTGAATCCGTGCTGCTGGCATTGTTCTTCATTACAAGCCAGCAATTTAGCCCACTGTGCTAAACCAGCCCCCGAAATCACTTGTCACAAGTAGGCTTCAAATGAAATTCCTGTGAAAAGCCACCATGCGTGTTGAAGGAATCCGTGAGAAACATTCTCATTGTGCTGAAGGAATCCCTGAGAAACATTCTCATTGTGTTGAAGGAACCTGTCAGAAACATTCTTACTGTGTTGAAGGAATTGCTGAGAAACATTCTTATTGTGTTGAAGGAACCCCTGAGAAACATTCTTATTTTGTTGAAGGAACCCCTGAGAAACATTCTTATTGTATTGAAGGAACCCCTGAGAAACATTCTTATTGTGTTGAAGGAATCGCTGAGAAACATTCTTATTGTGTTGAAGTAATCCCTGAGAAACATTCTTATTGTGTTGAAGGAACCCCTGAGAAACATTCTTATTGTGTTGAAGGAATCGCTGAGAAACATTCTCATTGTGTTGAAGGAACCGCTGAAAAACATTCTTATTGTTTTGAAGTAATCCCTGAGAAACATTCTCATTCTCTTGAAGGAATCCCTGAGCAACATTCTTATTGATTGAAGGAATCCCTGAGAAACATTCTTATTGAGTTTCAGGAACCCCTGAGAAACATTCCCATTGTGTTGAAGGAATCCCTGAGAAACATTCTTATTGTGTTGAAGGATTCCTTGAGAAACATTCTCATTCTATTGAGGGAATCCCTGAGAAACTTTCTTAATGTGTTGTAGGATTCCATGAGAAACATTCTCATTCTCTTGAAGGAATCCCTGAGAAACATTCTTATTGTGTTGAAGTATTCCCTGAGAAACATTCTCATTCTCTTGAAGGAATCGCTGAGAAACATTCTGATTGATTGAAGGAATCCCTCAGAAACATTCTTATTGTGTTTCAGGAACCCCTGAGAAACATTCCCATTGTGTTGAAGGAATCCCTGAGAAACATTCTTATTGTGTTGAAGGATTCCTTGAGAAACATTCTCATTCTATTGAAGGAATCCCTGAGAAACCTTCTTATTGTGTTGAAGGAACCCCTGAGAAACATTCCCATTGTGTTGAAGGAATCCCTGAGAAACATTCTTATTGTGTTGAAGGATTCCTTGAGAAACATTCTCATTCTATTGAAGGAATCCCTCAGAAACATTCTTATAGTGTTGAAGTAATCCTTGAGAAACATTCTCATTGTATTGAAGGAATCCCTGAGAAACATTGTTATTGTATTGAAGGATTCCTTGAGAAACATTCTCATTCCCTTGAAGGAATCCCTGAGAAACATTCTCATTCTATTGAAGGAATCCCTGAGAAACATTCTTATTGTGTTGAAGGATTCCCTGAGAAACATTCTCATTCTCTTGAAGGAATCGCTGAGAAACATTCTGATTGATTGAAGGAATCCCTCAGAAACATTCTTATTGTGTTTCAGGAACCCCTGAGAAACATTCCCATTGTGTTGAAGGAATCCCTGAGAAACATTCTTATTGTGTTGAAGGATTCCTTGAGAAACATTCTCATTCTATTGAAGGAATCCCTGAGAAACCTTCTTATTGTGTTATAATAAAAATAATAATCGCTTATTGTCACAAGTAGGCTTCAATGAAGTTGCTGTGACAAGCCCCTAGTCGGCACATTCCGGCTCATGTTCGTGGAGGCCAGTGCGGGAATTGAATCCGTGCTGCTGGCATTGTTCTTCATTACAAGCCAGCAATTTAGCCCACTGTGCTAAACCAGCCCCCGAAATCACTTGTCACAAGTAGGCTTCAAATGAAATTCCTGTGAAAAGCCACCATGCGTGTTGAAGGAATCCGTGAGAAACATTCTCATTGTGCTGAAGGAATCCCTGAGAAACATTCTCATTGTGTTGAAGGAACCTGTCAGAAACATTCTTACTGTGTTGAAGGAATTGCTGAGAAACATTCTTATTGTGTTGAAGGAACCCCTGAGAAACATTCTTATTTTATTGAAGGAACCCCTGAGAAACATTCTTATTGTATTGAAGGAATCGCTGAGAAACATTCTTATTGTGTTGAAGTAATCCCTGAGAAACATTCTTATTGTGTTGAAGGAACCCCTGAGAAACATTCTTATTGTGTTGAAGGAATCGCTGAGAAACATTCTCATTGTGTTGAAGGAACCGCTGAAAAACATTCTTATTGTTTTGAAGTAATCCCTGAGAAACATTCTCATTCTCTTGAAGGAATCCCTGAGCAACATTCTTATTGATTGAAGGAATCCCTGAGAAACATTCTTATTGAGTTTCAGGAACCCCTGAGAAACATTCCCATTGTGTTGAAGGAATCCCTGAGAAACATTCTTATTGTGTTGAAGGATTCCTTGAGAAACATTCTTATTGTGTTGAAGGATTCCTTGAGAAACATTCTCATTCTATTGAAGGAATCCCTGAGAAACATTCTTAATGTGTTGAAGGATTCCATGAGAAACATTCTCATTCTCTTGAAGGAATCCCTGAGAAACATTCTCATTCTATTGAAGGAATCCCTGAGAAACATTCTTATTGTGTTGAAGGATTCCTTGAGAAACATTCTCATTCTATTGAAGGAATCCCTGAGAAACTTTCTTAATGTGTTGAAGGATTCCATGAGAAACATTCTCATTCTCTTGAAGGAATCCCTGAGAAACATTCTTATTGTGTTGAAGGATTCCTTGAGAAACATTCTCATTCTATTGAAGGAATCCCTGAGAAACATTCTTATTGTGTTGAAGGATTCCCTGAGAAACATTCTCATTCTCTTGAAGGAATCGCTGAGAAACATTCTGATTGATTGAAGGAATCCCTCAGAAACATTCTTATTGTGTTTCAGGAACCCCTGAGAAACATTCCCATTGTGTTGAAGGAATCCCTGAGAAACATTCTTATTGTGTTGAAGGATTCCTTGAGAAACATTCTCATTCTATTGAAGGAATCCCTGAGAAACCTTCTTATTGTGTTGAAGGAACCCCTGAGAAACATTCCCATTGTGTTGAAGGAATCCCTGAGAAACATTCTTATTGTGTTGAAGGATTCCTTGAGAAACATTCTCATTCTATTGAAGGAATCCCTGAGAAACATTCTTATTGTGTTGAAGTAATCCTTGAGAAACATTCTCATTGTATTGAAGGAATCCCTGTGAAACATTGTTATTGTATTGAAGGATTCCTTGAGAAACATTCTCATTCCCTTGAAGGAATCCCTGAGAAACATTCTTATTGTATTGAAGGAATCCCTGTGAAACATTCTCATTGTGTGGAAGGAATCCCTGAGAAACATTCTTATTGTATTGAAGGAATCCCTGAGAAACATTCTTATTGTATTGAAGGAATCCCTGAGAAACATTCTCATTGTGTTGAAGGAATCCCTGAGAAATATTCTCATTGTGTTGAAGGAATCCCTGAGAAACATTCTTATTGTATTGAAGGAATCGCTGAGAAACATTTTCATTGTGTTGAAGGAATCCCTGAGAAACATTCTCATTGTGTTGAAGGAATCGCTGAGAAACATTCTCATTGTGTTGAAGGAATCGCTGAGAAACATTCTCATTGTGTTGAAGGAATCCCTGAGAAATATTCTCATTGTGTTGAAGGAATCCCTGAGAAACATTCCCATTGTGTTGAAGGAATCCCTGAGAAACATTCTTATTGTGTTGAAGGATTCCTTGAGAAACATTCTCATTCTATTGAAGGAATCCCTGAGAAACCTTCTTATTGTGTTATAATAAAAATAATAATCGCTTATTGTCACAAGTAGGCTTCAATGAAGTTGCTGTGACAAGCCCCTAGTCGGCACATTCCGGCTCATGTTCGTGGAGGCCAGTGCGGGAATTGAATCCGTGCTGCTGGCATTGTTCTTCATTACAAGCCAGCAATTTAGCCCACTGTGCTAAACCAGCCCCCGAAATCACTTGTCACAAGTAGGCTTCAAATGAAATTCCTGTGAAAAGCCACCATGCGTGTTGAAGGAATCCGTGAGAAACATTCTCATTGTGCTGAAGGAATCCCTGAGAAACATTCTCATTGTGTTGAAGGAACCTGTCAGAAACATTCTTACTGTGTTGAAGGAATTGCTGAGAAACATTCTTATTGTGTTGAAGGAACCCCTGAGAAACATTCTTATTTTATTGAAGGAACCCCTGAGAAACATTCTTATTGTATTGAAGGAATCGCTGAGAAACATTCTTATTGTGTTGAAGTAATCCCTGAGAAACATTCTTATTGTGTTGAAGGAACCCCTGAGAAACATTCTTATTGTGTTGAAGGAATCGCTGAGAAACATTCTCATTGTGTTGAAGGAACCGCTGAAAAACATTCTTATTGTTTTGAAGTAATCCCTGAGAAACATTCTCATTCTCTTGAAGGAATCCCTGAGCAACATTCTTATTGATTGAAGGAATCCCTGAGAAACATTCTTATTGAGTTTCAGGAACCCCTGAGAAACATTCCCATTGTGTTGAAGGAATCCCTGAGAAACATTCTTATTGTGTTGAAGGATTCCTTGAGAAACATTCTTATTGTGTTGAAGGATTCCTTGAGAAACATTCTCATTCTATTGAAGGAATCCCTGAGAAACATTCTTAATGTGTTGAAGGATTCCATGAGAAACATTCTCATTCTCTTGAAGGAATCCCTGAGAAACATTCTCATTCTATTGAAGGAATCCCTGAGAAACATTCTTATTGTGTTGAAGGATTCCTTGAGAAACATTCTCATTCTATTGAAGGAATCCCTGAGAAACTTTCTTAATGTGTTGAAGGATTCCATGAGAAACATTCTCATTCTCTTGAAGGAATCCCTGAGAAACATTCTTATTGTGTTGAAGGATTCCTTGAGAAACATTCTCATTCTATTGAAGGAATCCCTGAGAAACATTCTTATTGTGTTGAAGGATTCCCTGAGAAACATTCTCATTCTCTTGAAGGAATCGCTGAGAAACATTCTGATTGATTGAAGGAATCCCTCAGAAACATTCTTATTGTGTTTCAGGAACCCCTGAGAAACATTCCCATTGTGTTGAAGGAATCCCTGAGAAACATTCTTATTGTGTTGAAGGATTCCTTGAGAAACATTCTCATTCTATTGAAGGAATCCCTGAGAAACCTTCTTATTGTGTTGAAGGAACCCCTGAGAAACATTCCCATTGTGTTGAAGGAATCCCTGAGAAACATTCTTATTGTGTTGAAGGATTCCTTGAGAAACATTCTCATTCTATTGAAGGAATCCCTGAGAAACATTCTTATTGTGTTGAAGTAATCCTTGAGAAACATTCTCATTGTATTGAAGGAATCCCTGAGAAACATTCTTATTGTGTTGAAGGAACCCCTGAGAAACATTCCCATTGTGTTGAAGGAATCCCTGAGAAACATTCTTATTGTGTTGAAGGATTCCTTGAGAAACATTCTCATTCTATTGAAGGAATCCCTGAGAAACATTCTTATTGTGTTGAAGTAATCCTTGAGAAACATTCTCATTGTATTGAAGGAATCCCTGTGAAACATTGTTATTGTATTGAAGGATTCCTTGAGAAACATTCTCATTCCCTTGAAGGAATCCCTGAGAAACATTCTTATTGTATTGAAGGAATCCCTGTGAAACATTCTCATTGTGTGGAAGGAATCCCTGAGAAACATTCTTATTGTATTGAAGGAATCCCTGAGAAACATTCTTATTGTATTGAAGGAATCCCTGAGAAACATTCTTATTGTATTGAAGGCATCGCTGAGAAACATTTTCATTGTGTTGAAGGAATCCCTGAGAAACATTCTCATTGTGTTGAAGGAATCGCTGAGAAACATTCTCATTGTGTTGAAGGAATCGCTGAGAAACATTCTCATTGTGTTGAAGGAATCCCTGAGAAATATTCTCATTGTGTTGAAGGAGCCCCTGAGAAACAGTCTTATTGATTGAAGGAATCGCTGAGAAACATTCTTATTGTGTTGAAGAAACCTATGAGAAACATTCTTATTGTATTGAAGGAATCGCTGAGAAACATTCTTATTGTGTTGAAGGATTCCTTGAGAAACATTCTCATTCTATTGAGGGAATCCCTGAGAAACTTTCTTAATGTGTTGAAGGATTCCATGAGAAACATTCTCATTCTCTTGAAGGAATCCCTGAGAAACATTCTCATTGTATTGAAGGAATCCCTGAGAAACATTCTTATTGTGTTGAAGGATTCCTTGAGAAACATTCTCATTCTATTGAGGGAATCCCTGAGAAACATTCTCATTGTATTGAAGGAATCCCTGAGAAACATTCTTATTGTGTTGAAGGATTCCTTGAGAAACATTCTCATTCTATTGAGGGAATCCTTGAGAAACATTCTCATTCTATTGAAGGAATCCCTGAGAAACATTCTGATTGATTGAAGGAATCCCTGAGAAACATTCTTATTGTGTTTCAGGAACCCCTGAGAAACATTCCCATTGTGTTGAAGGATTCCTTGAGAAACATTCTCATTCCCTTGAAGGAATCCCTGAGAAACATTCTTATTGTATTGAAGGAATCCCTGAGAAACATTCTCATTGTGCTGAAGGAATCCCTGAGAAATATTCTCATTGTGTTGAAGGAATCCCTGAGAAACATTCTTATTGTATTGAAGGAATCCCTGAGAAACATTCTCATTGTGTTGAAGGAATCGCTGAGAAACATTTTCATTGTGTTGAAGGAATCCCTGAGAAACATTCTCATTGTGTTGAAGGAATCGCTGAGAAACATTCTCATTGTGTTGAAGGAATCCCTGAGAAATATTCTCATTGTGTTGAAGGAGCCCCTGAGAAACATTCTTACTGTATTGAAGGAATCCCTGAGCAACATTCTTATTGATTGAACGAATCGCTGAGAAACATTCTTATTGTGTTGAAGAAACCTGTGAGAAACATTCTTATTGTATTGAAGGTATCGCTGAGAAACATTCTTATTGTGTTATAATAAAAATAATAATCGCTTACAATAGTCACAAGTAGGTTTCAATGAAGTTGCTGTGACAAGCCCCTAGTCGGCACATTCCGGCTCATGTTCGGGGAGGCCAGTACGGGAATTGAATCCGTGCTGCTGGCATTGTTCTTCATTACAAGCCAGCAATTTAGCCCACTGTGCTAAACCAGCCCCCGAAATCACTTGTCACAAGTAGGCTTCAAATGAAATTCCTGTGAAAAGCCCCCAGTCGTGTTGAAGGAATCCCTGAGAAACATTCTCATTGTGCTGAAGGAATCCCTGAGAAACATTCTCATTGTGTTGAAGGAATCGCTGAGAAACATTCTCATTGTGTTGAAGGAACTCCTGAGAAACATTCTCATTGTGTTGAAGGAACTCCTGAGAAACATTCTCATTGTGTTGTAGGAATCGCTGAGAAACATTCCCATTGTGTTGAAGGAACTCCTGAGAAACATTCTCATTGTGTTGAAGGAATCCCTGAGAAATATTCTTATTGTGTTGAAGGAACATGTCAGAAACATTCCCAAGTGTGTTGAAGGAAATGCTGAGAAACATTCTCATTGTATTGAAGGAATCCCTGAGAAACATTCTCATTGTGTTGAAGGAATCCCTGAGAAACATTCTCATTGTGTTGAAGGAATCCCTGAGAAACATTCTCATTATGTTGAAGGAATCCCTGAGAAACATTCTTATTGTATTGAGGGAATCCCTGAGAAACATTCTTATTGTATTGAAGGAATCCCTGAGAAACATTCTCATTGTGTTGAAGGAATCCCTGAGAAATATTCTCATTGTGTTGAAGGAATCCCTGACAAACATTCTTATTGTATTGAAGGAATCGCTGAGAAACATTTTAATTGTGTTGAAGGAATCGCTGAGAAACATTTTAATTGTGTTGAAGGAATCCCTGAGAAATATTCTCATTGTGTTGAAGGAATCCCTGAGAAACATTCTCATTGTGTTGAAGGAATCGCTGAGAAACATTTTCATTGTGTTGAAGGAATCCCTGAGAAATATTCTCATTGTATTGAAGGAATCGCTGAGAAACATTCTCATTGTGTTGAAGGAATCGCTGAGAAACATTTTCATTGTGTTGAAGAAATCGCTGAGAAACATTCTCATTGTGTTGAAGGAATCGCTGAGAAACATTCTCATTGTGTTGAAGGAATCCCTGAGAAACATTCTCATTGTGTTGAAGGAATCCCTGAGAAATATTCTCATTGTGTTGAAGGAATCCCTGAGAAACATTCTCATTGTATTGAAGGAGTCGCTGAGAAACATTCTCATTGTGTTGAAGGAATCGCTGAGAAACATTTTCATTGTGTTGAAGGAATCCCTGAGAAACATTCTCATTGTGTTGAAGGAATCGCTGAGAAACATTCTCATTGTGTTGAAGGAATCGCTGAGAAATATTCTCATTGTGTTGAAGGAATCCCTGAGAAATATTCTCATTGTGTTGAAGGAGCCCCTGAGAAAAATTCTTACTGTATTGAAGGAATCCCTGAGCAACATTCTTATTGTATTGAAGGAATCGCTGAGAAACATTCTTATTGTGTTATAATAAAAATAATAATCGCTTATTGTCACAAGTAGGCTTCAATGAAGTTGCTGTGACAAGCCCCTAGTCGGCACATTCCGGCTCATGTTCGGGGAGGCCAGTACGGGAATTGAATCCGTGCTGCTGGCATTGTTCTTCATTACAAGCCAGCAATTTAGCCCACTGTGCTAAACCAGCCCCCAAAATCACTTGTCACAAGTAGGCTTCAAATGAAATTCCTGTGAAAAGCCCCCAGTCGTGTTGAAGGAATCCCTGAGAAACATTCTCATTGTGCTGAAGGAATCCCTGAGAAACATTCTCATTGTGTTGAAGGAACCTGTCAGAAACATTCTTACTGTGTTGAAGAAATTGCTGAGAAACATTCTTATTGTGTTGAAGGAACCCCTGAGAAACATTCTTATTTTGTTGAAGTAATCCCTGAGAAACATTCTTATTGTGTTGAAGGAACCCCTGAGAAACATTCTTATTGTGTTGAAGGAATCGCTGAGAAACATTCTCATTGTGTTGAAGGAACCGCTGAGAAACATTCTTATTGTATTGAAGGAATCGCTGAGAAACATTCTCATTGTGTTGAAGGATTCCCTGAGAAACATTCTTATTGTATTGAAGGAACCCGTGAGAAACATTCTTATTGTGTTGAAGGATTCCCTGAGAAATATTCTTATTGTATTGAAGGAATCCCTGAGCAACATTCTTATTGATTGAAGGAATCCCTGAGAAACATTCTTATTGTGTTTCAGGAACCCCTGAGAAACATTCTCATTGTGCTGAAGGAATCGCTGAGAAACATTCTCATTGTGTTGAAGGAACTCCTGAGAAACATTCTCATTGTGTTGTAGGAATCGCTGAGAAACATTCCCATTGTGTTGAAGGAACTCCTGAGAAACATTCTCATTGTGTTGAAGGAATCCCTGAGAAATATTCTTATTGTGTTGAAGGAACATGTCAGAAACATTCCCATTGTGTTGAAGGAAATGCTGAGAAACATTCTCATTGTGTTGAAGGAATCCCTGAGAAACATTCTCATTATGTTGAAGGAATCCCTGAGAAACATTCTCATTATGTTGAAGGAATCCCTGAGAAACATTCTTATTGTATTGAAGGAATCCCTGAGAAACATTCTCATTGTGTTGAAGGAATCCCTGAGAAATATTCTCATTGTGTTGAAGGAATCCCTGACAAACATTCTTATTGTATTGAAGGAATCGCTGAGAAACATTTTAATTGTGTTGAAGGAATCGCTGAGAAACATTTTAATTGTGTTGAAGGAATCCCTGAGAAATATTCTCATTGTGTTGAAGGAATCCCTGAGAAACATTCTCATTGTGTTGAAGGAATCGCTGAGAAACATTTTCATTGTGTTGAAGGAATCCCTGAGAAATATTCTCATTGTATTGAAGGAATCGCTGAGAAACATTCTCATTGTGTTGAAGGAATCGCTGAGAAACATTTTCATTGTGTTGAAGGAATCGCTGAGAAACATTCTCATTGTGTTGAAGGAATCGCTGAGAAACATTCTCATTGTGTTGAAGGAATCCCTGAGAAACATTCTTATTGTATTGAAGGAATCGCTGAGAAACATTCTCATTGTGTTGAAGGAATCGCTAAGAAACATTTTCATTGTGTTGAAGGAATCCCTGAGAAACATTCTCATTGTGTTGAAGGAATCGCTGAGAAACATTCTCATTGTGTTGAAGGAATCGCTGAGAAATATTCTCATTGTGTTGAAGGAATCCCTGAGAAATATTCTCATTGTGTTGAAGGAGCCCCTGAGAAACATTCTTACTGTATTGAAGGAATCCCTGAGCAACATTCTTATTGATTGAACGAATCGCTGAGAAACATTCTTATTGTGTTGAAGAAACCTGTGAGAAACATTCTTATTGTATTGAAGGTATCGCTGAGAAACATTCTTATTGTGTTATAATAAAAATAATAATCGCTTACAATAGTCACAAGTAGGTTTCAATGAAGTTGCTGTGACAAGCCCCTAGTCGGCACATTCCGGCTCATGTTCGGGGAGGCCAGTACGGGAATTGAATCCGTGCTGCTGGCATTGTTCTTCATTACAAGCCAGCAATTTAGCCCACTGTGCTAAACCAGCCCCCGAAATCACTTGTCACAAGTAGGCTTCAAATGAAATTCCTGTGAAAAGCCCCCAGTCGTGTTGAAGGAATCCCTGAGAAACATTCTCATTGTGCTGAAGGAATCCCTGAGAAACATTCTCATTGTGTTGAAGGAATCGCTGAGAAACATTCTCATTGTGTTGAAGGAACTCCTGAGAAACATTCTCATTGTGTTGAAGGAACTCCTGAGAAACATTCTCATTGTGTTGTAGGAATCGCTGAGAAACATTCCCATTGTGTTGAAGGAACTCCTGAGAAACATTCTCATTGTGTTGAAGGAATCCCTGAGAAATATTCTTATTGTGTTGAAGGAACATGTCAGAAACATTCCCAAGTGTGTTGAAGGAAATGCTGAGAAACATTCTCATTGTATTGAAGGAATCCCTGAGAAACATTCTCATTGTGTTGAAGGAATCCCTGAGAAACATTCTCATTGTGTTGAAGGAATCCCTGAGAAACATTCTCATTATGTTGAAGGAATCCCTGAGAAACATTCTTATTGTATTGAGGGAATCCCTGAGAAACATTCTTATTGTATTGAAGGAATCCCTGAGAAACATTCTCATTGTGTTGAAGGAATCCCTGAGAAATATTCTCATTGTGTTGAAGGAATCCCTGACAAACATTCTTATTGTATTGAAGGAATCGCTGAGAAACATTTTAATTGTGTTGAAGGAATCGCTGAGAAACATTTTAATTGTGTTGAAGGAATCCCTGAGAAATATTCTCATTGTGTTGAAGGAATCCCTGAGAAACATTCTCATTGTGTTGAAGGAATCGCTGAGAAACATTTTCATTGTGTTGAAGGAATCCCTGAGAAATATTCTCATTGTATTGAAGGAATCGCTGAGAAACATTCTCATTGTGTTGAAGGAATCGCTGAGAAACATTTTCATTGTGTTGAAGAAATCGCTGAGAAACATTCTCATTGTGTTGAAGGAATCGCTGAGAAACATTCTCATTGTGTTGAAGGAATCCCTGAGAAACATTCTCATTGTGTTGAAGGAATCCCTGAGAAATATTCTCATTGTGTTGAAGGAATCCCTGAGAAACATTCTCATTGTATTGAAGGAGTCGCTGAGAAACATTCTCATTGTGTTGAAGGAATCGCTGAGAAACATTTTCATTGTGTTGAAGGAATCCCTGAGAAACATTCTCATTGTGTTGAAGGAATCGCTGAGAAACATTCTCATTGTGTTGAAGGAATCGCTGAGAAATATTCTCATTGTGTTGAAGGAATCCCTGAGAAATATTCTCATTGTGTTGAAGGAGCCCCTGAGAAAAATTCTTACTGTATTGAAGGAATCCCTGAGCAACATTCTTATTGTATTGAAGGAATCGCTGAGAAACATTCTTATTGTGTTATAATAAAAATAATAATCGCTTATTGTCACAAGTAGGCTTCAATGAAGTTGCTGTGACAAGCCCCTAGTCGGCACATTCCGGCTCATGTTCGGGGAGGCCAGTACGGGAATTGAATCCGTGCTGCTGGCATTGTTCTTCATTACAAGCCAGCAATTTAGCCCACTGTGCTAAACCAGCCCCCAAAATCACTTGTCACAAGTAGGCTTCAAATGAAATTCCTGTGAAAAGCCCCCAGTCGTGTTGAAGGAATCCCTGAGAAACATTCTCATTGTGCTGAAGGAATCCCTGAGAAACATTCTCATTGTGTTGAAGGAACCTGTCAGAAACATTCTTACTGTGTTGAAGAAATTGCTGAGAAACATTCTTATTGTGTTGAAGGAACCCCTGAGAAACATTCTTATTTTGTTGAAGTAATCCCTGAGAAACATTCTTATTGTGTTGAAGGAACCCCTGAGAAACATTCTTATTGTGTTGAAGGAATCGCTGAGAAACATTCTCATTGTGTTGAAGGAACCGCTGAGAAACATTCTTATTGTATTGAAGGAATCGCTGAGAAACATTCTCATTGTGTTGAAGGATTCCCTGAGAAACATTCTTATTGTATTGAAGGAACCCGTGAGAAACATTCTTATTGTGTTGAAGGATTCCCTGAGAAATATTCTTATTGTATTGAAGGAATCCCTGAGCAACATTCTTATTGATTGAAGGAATCCCTGAGAAACATTCTTATTGTGTTTCAGGAACCCCTGAGAAACATTCTCATTGTGCTGAAGGAATCGCTGAGAAACATTCTCATTGTGTTGAAGGAACTCCTGAGAAACATTCTCATTGTGTTGTAGGAATCGCTGAGAAACATTCCCATTGTGTTGAAGGAACTCCTGAGAAACATTCTCATTGTGTTGAAGGAATCCCTGAGAAATATTCTTATTGTGTTGAAGGAACATGTCAGAAACATTCCCATTGTGTTGAAGGAAATGCTGAGAAACATTCTCATTGTGTTGAAGGAATCCCTGAGAAACATTCTCATTATGTTGAAGGAATCCCTGAGAAACATTCTCATTATGTTGAAGGAATCCCTGAGAAACATTCTTATTGTATTGAAGGAATCCCTGAGAAACATTCTCATTGTGTTGAAGGAATCCCTGAGAAATATTCTCATTGTGTTGAAGGAATCCCTGACAAACATTCTTATTGTATTGAAGGAATCGCTGAGAAACATTTTAATTGTGTTGAAGGAATCGCTGAGAAACATTTTAATTGTGTTGAAGGAATCCCTGAGAAATATTCTCATTGTGTTGAAGGAATCCCTGAGAAACATTCTCATTGTGTTGAAGGAATCGCTGAGAAACATTTTCATTGTGTTGAAGGAATCCCTGAGAAATATTCTCATTGTATTGAAGGAATCGCTGAGAAACATTCTCATTGTGTTGAAGGAATCGCTGAGAAACATTTTCATTGTGTTGAAGGAATCGCTGAGAAACATTCTCATTGTGTTGAAGGAATCGCTGAGAAACATTCTCATTGTGTTGAAGGAATCCCTGAGAAACATTCTTATTGTATTGAAGGAATCGCTGAGAAACATTCTCATTGTGTTGAAGGAATCGCTAAGAAACATTTTCATTGTGTTGAAGGAATCCCTGAGAAACATTCTCATTGTGTTGAAGGAATCGCTGAGAAACATTCTCATTGTGTTGAAGGAATCGCTGAGAAATATTCTCATTGTGTTGAAGGAATCCCTGAGAAATATTCTCATTGTGTTGAAGGAGCCCCTGAGAAACATTCTTACTGTATTGAAGGAATCCCTGAGCAACATTCTTATTGATTGAAGGAATCGCTGAGAAACATGCTTATTGTGTTGAAGAAACCTGTGAGAAACATTCTTATTGTATTGAAGGAATCGCTGAGAAACATTCTTATTGTGTTATAATAAAAATAATAATCGCTTATTGTCACAAGTAGGCTTCAATGAAGTTGCTGTGACAAGCCCCTAGTCGGCACATTCCGGCTCATGTTCGGGGAGGACAGTACGGGAATTGAATCCGTGCTGCTGGCATTGTTCTTCATTACAAGCCAGCAATTTAGCCCACTGTGCTAAACCAGCCCCCGAAATCACTTGTCACAAGTAGGCTTCAAATGAAATTCCTGTGAAAAGCCCCCAGTCGTGTTGAAGGAATCCCTGAGAAACATTCTCATTGTGCTGAAGGAATCCCTGAGAAACATTCTCATTGTGTTGAAGGAACCTGTCAGAAACATTCTTACTGTGTTGAAGAAATTGCTGAGAAACATTCTTATTGTGTTGAAGGAACCCCTGAGAAACATTCTTATTTTGTTGAAGTAATCCCTGAGAAACATTCTTATTGTGTTGAAGGAACCCCTGAGAAACATTCTTATTGTGTTGAAGGAATCGCTGAGAAACATTCTCATTGTGTTGAAGGAACCGCTGAGAAACATTCTTATTGTATTGAAGTAATCCCTGAGAAACTTTCTCATAGTTCTGAAGGATTCCCTGAGAAACATTCTCATTGTGTTGAAGGATTCCCTGAGAAACATTCTTATTGTATTGAAGGAACCCGTGAGAAACATTCTTATTGTGTTGAAGGATTCCCTGAGAAATATTCTTATTGTATTGAAGGAATCCCTGAGCAACATTCTTATTGATTGAAGGAATCCCTGAGAAACATTCTTATTGTGTTTCAGGAACCCCTGAGAAACATTCCCATTGTGTTTCAGGAATCCCTGAGAAATATTCTTATTGTGTTGAAGGAATCCTTGAGAAACATTCTCATTCTATTGAAGGAATCCCTGAGAAACATTCTTATTGTGTTGAAGTAATCCTTGAGAAACATTCTCATTGTATTGAAGGAATCCCTGAGAAACATTCTTATTGTATTGAAGGAATCCCTGAGAAACATTCTCATTCTCTTGAAGGAATCCCTGAGAAACGTTCTTATTGTATTGAAGGAATCCCTGAGAAACATTCTCATTGTGTTGAAGGAATCCCTGAGAAACATTCTTATTGTATTGAAGGAATCCCTGAGAAACATTCTTATTGTATTGAAGGAATCCCTGAGAAAAATTCTCATTGTGTTGAAGGAATCCCTGAGAAATATTCTCATTGTGTTGAAGGAATCGCTGAGAAACATTCTCATTGTGTTGAAGGAATCGCTGAGAAACATTTTCATTGTGTTGAAGGAATCCCTGAGAAACATTCTCATTGTGTTGAAGGAATCGCTGAGAAACATTCTCATTGTGTTGAAGGAATCGCTGAGAAACATTCTCATTGTGTTGAAGGAATCCCTGAGAAACATTCTCATTGTGTTGAAGGAATCCCTGAGAAATATTCTCATTGTGTTGAAGGAATCCCTGAGAAACATTCTTATTGTATTGAAGGAATCGCTGAGAAACATTCTCATTGTGTTGAAGGAATCGCTGAGAAACATTTTCATTGTGTTGAAGGAATCCCTGAGAAACATTCTCATTGTGTTGAAGGAATCGCTGAGAAACATTCTCATTGTGTTGAAGGAATCCCTGAGAAATATTCTCATTGTGTTGAAGGAATCCCTGAGAAATATTCTCATTGTGTTGAAGGAGCCCCTGAGAAACATTCTTACTGTATTGAAGGAATCCCTGAGCAACATTCTTATTGATTGAAGGAATCGCTGAGAAACATGCTTATTGTGTTGAAGAAACCTGTGACAAACATTCTTATTGTGTTGAAGGAACCCCTGAGAAACATTCTTATTGTGTTGAAGGAATCGCTGAGAAACATTCTCATTGTGTTGAAGGAACCGCTGAGAAACATTCTTATTGTATTGAAGTAATCCCTGAGAAACTTTCTCATAGTTCTGAAGGATTCCCTGAGAAACATTCTCATTGTGTTGAAGGATTCCCTGAGAAACATTCTTATTGTATTGAAGGAACCCGTGAGAAACATTCTTATTGTGTTGAAGGATTCCCTGAGAAATATTCTTATTGTATTGAAGGAATCCCTGAGCAACATTCTTATTGATTGAAGGAATCCCTGAGAAACATTCTTATTGTGTTTCAGGAACCCCTGAGAAACATTCCCATTGTGTTTCAGGAATCCCTGAGAAATATTCTTATTGTGTTGAAGGAATCCTTGAGAAACATTCTCATTCTATTGAAGGAATCCCTGAGAAACATTCTTATTGTGTTGAAGTAATCCTTGAGAAACATTCTCATTGTATTGAAGGAATCCCTGAGAAACATTCTTATTGTATTGAAGGAATCCCTGAGAAACATTCTCATTCTCTTGAAGGAATCCCTGAGAAACGTTCTTATTGTATTGAAGGAATCCCTGAGAAACATTCTCATTGTGTTGAAGGAATCCCTGAGAAACATTCTTATTGTATTGAAGGAATCCCTGAGAAACATTCTTATTGTATTGAAGGAATCCCTGAGAAAAATTCTCATTGTGTTGAAGGAATCCCTGAGAAATATTCTCATTGTGTTGAAGGAATCGCTGAGAAACATTCTCATTGTGTTGAAGGAATCGCTGAGAAACATTTTCATTGTGTTGAAGGAATCCCTGAGAAACATTCTCATTGTGTTGAAGGAATCGCTGAGAAACATTCTCATTGTGTTGAAGGAATCGCTGAGAAACATTCTCATTGTGTTGAAGGAATCCCTGAGAAACATTCTCATTGTGTTGAAGGAATCCCTGAGAAATATTCTCATTGTGTTGAAGGAATCCCTGAGAAACATTCTTATTGTATTGAAGGAATCGCTGAGAAACATTCTCATTGTGTTGAAGGAATCGCTGAGAAACATTTTCATTGTGTTGAAGGAATCCCTGAGAAACATTCTCATTGTGTTGAAGGAATCGCTGAGAAACATTCTCATTGTGTTGAAGGAATCCCTGAGAAATATTCTCATTGTGTTGAAGGAATCCCTGAGAAATATTCTCATTGTGTTGAAGGAGCCCCTGAGAAACATTCTTACTGTATTGAAGGAATCCCTGAGCAACATTCTTATTGATTGAAGGAATCGCTGAGAAACATGCTTATTGTGTTGAAGAAACCTGTGACAAACATTCTTATTGTATTGAAGGAATCGCTGAGAAACATTCTTATTGTGTTATAATAAAAATAATAATCGCTTATTGTCACAAGTAGGCTTCAATGAAGTTGCTGTGACAAGCCCCTAGTCGGCACATTCCGGCTCATGTTCGGGGAGGCCAGTACGGGAATTGAATCCGTGCTGCTGGCATTGTTCTTCATTACAAGCCAGCAATTTAGCCCACTGTGCTAAACCAGCCCCCGAAATCACTTGTCACAAGTAGGCTTCAAATGAAATTCCTGTGAAAAGTCCCCAGTCGTGTTGAAGGAATCCCTGAGAAACATTCTCATTGTGCTGAAGGAATCCCTGAGAAACATTCTCATTGTGTTGAAGGAACCCCTGAGAAACATTCTTATTGTGTTGAAGGAATTGCTGAGAAACATTCTTATTGTGTTGAAGGAACCCCTGAGAAACATTCTTATTTTGTTGAAGGAACCCCTGAGAAACATTCTTATTGTGTTGAAGGAATCGCTGAGAAACATTCTTATTGTGTTGAAGTAATCCCTGAGAAACATTCTTATTGTGTTGAAGGAACCCCTGAGAAACATTCTTATTGTGTTGAAGGAACCGCTGAGAAACATTCTTATTGTATTGAAGTAATCCCTGAGAAACATTCTCATTGTTCTGAAGGATTCCCTGAGAAACATTCTTATTGTGTTGAAGGATTCCCTGAGAAACATTCTTATTGTATTGAAGGAACCCCTGAGAAACATTCTTATTGTGTTGAAGGATTCCCTGAGAAACATTCTTATTGTATTGAAGGAATCCCTGAGCAACATTCTTATTGATTGAAGGAATCCCTGAGAAACATTCTTATTGTGTTTCAGGAACCCCTGAGAAACATTCCCATTGTGTTGAAGGAACCCCTGAGAAACATTCTTATTGTATTGAAGTAATCCCTGAGAAACATTCTCATTGTGTTGAAGGATTCCCTGAGAAACATTCTTATTGTATTGAAGGAATCCCTGAGCAACATTCTTATTGATTGAAGGAATCCCTGAGAAACATTCTTATTGTGTTTCAGGAACCCCTGAGAAACATTCCCATTGTGTTGAAGGAATCCCTGAGAAACATTCTTATTGTGTTGAAGGATTCCTTGAGAAACATTCTCATTCTATTGAAGGAATCCCTGAGAAACATTCTTATTGTGTTGAAGGATTCCATGAGAAACATTCTCATTCTCTTGAAGGAATCCCTGAGAAACATTCTCATTGTATTGAAGGAATCCCTGAGAAACATTCTTATTGTGTTGAAGGATTCCTTGAGAAACATTCTCATTCTATTGAAGGAATCCCTGAGAAACATTCTTATTGTGTTTCAGGAACCCCTGAGAAACATTCCCATTGTGTTGCAGGAATCCCTGAGAAACATTCTTATTGTGTTGAATGATTCCTTGAGAAACATTCTCATTCTATTGAAGGAATCCCTGAGAAACATTCTTATTGTGTTGAAGGAACCCCTGAGAAACATTCCCATTGTGTTGAAGGAATCCCTGAGAAACATTCTTATTGTGTTGAATGATTCCTTGAGAAACATTCTCATTGTATTGAAGGAATCCCTGAGAAACATTCTTATTGTATTGAAGGATTCCTTGAGAAACATTCTCATTGTCTTGATGGAATCCCTGAGAAACATTCTTATTGTATTGAAGGAATCCCTGAGAAACATTCTCATTGTGTTGAAGGAATCCCTGAGAAACATTCTTATTGTTTTACACACACACACTCAGCTCTCAGACACACTTACTCTTTTACACTCATATTCAGCCTGAAGTGCATATGTTTTAATGCAAGAAGTATTACGGGTAAGGCAGATGAACTTAGAGCTTGGATTAGTACTTGGAACTATGATGTTGTTGCCATTACAGAGACCTGGTTGAGGGAAGGGCAGGATTGGCAGCTAAACGTTCCAGGATTTAGATGTTTCAGGCGGGATAGAGGGGGGTGTAAAAGGGGATGCGGAATTGCGCTACTGGTTCGGGAGAATATCACAGCTGTACTGCGGGAGGTGTAAAAGGGGAGGCGGAATTGCGCTACTGGTTCGGCAGAATATCACAGCTGTACTGCGGGAGGTCACCTCAGAGGGCAGTGAGGCTATATGGGTAGAGATCAGGAATAAGAAGGGTGCAGTCACAATGTTGGGGGTTTACTACAGGCCTCCCAACAGCCAGCGGGAGATAGAGGAGCAGATAGGGAGACAGATTTTGGAAAAGAGTAAAAACAACACGGTTGTGGTGATGGGAGACTTCAACTTCCCCAATATTGACTGGGACTCACTTAGTGCCAGGGGCTTAGACGGGGCGGAGTTTGTAAGGAGCATCCAGGAGGGCTTATTAAAACAATATGTAGACAGTCCAACTAGGGAAGGGGCGGTACTGGACCTGGTATTGGGGAATGAGCCCGGCCAGGTGGTAGATGTTTCAGTAGGGGAGCATTTCGGTAACAGTGACCACATTTCAGTAAGTTTTAAAGTACTGGTGGGCAAGGATAAGAGTGGTCCTAGGATGAATGTGCTAAATTGGGGGAAGGCTAATTATAACAATATTAGGCGGGAACTGAAGAACATAGATTGGGGGCGGATGTTTGAGGGCAAATCAACATCTGACATGTGGGAGGCTTTCAAGTGTCAGTTGAAAGGAATTCAGGACCAGCATATTCCTGTGAGGAAGAAGGATAAATACGGCAATTTTCGGGAACCTTGGATAACGAGAGATATTGTAGGCCTCGTCAAAAAGAAAAAGGAGGCATTTGTCAGGGCTAAAAGGCTGGGAACAGACGAAGCCTGCGTGGAATATAAGGAAAGTAGGAAGGAACTTAAGCAAGGAGTCAGGAGGGCTAGAAGGGGTCACGAAAAGTCCTTGGCAAATAGGGTTAAGGAAAATCCCAAGGCTTTTTACACGTACATAAAAAGCAAGAGGGTAGCCAGGGAAAGGGTTGGCCCACTGAAGGATAGGCAAGGGAATCTATGTGTGGAGCCAGAGGAAATGGGCGAGGTACCAAATGAATACTTTGCATCAGTATTCACCAAAGAGAAGGAATTGGTAGATGTTGAGTCTGGAGAAGGGTGTGTAGATAGCCTGGGTCACATTGAGATCCAAAAAGACGAGGTGTTGGGTGTCTTAAAAAATATTAAGGTAGATAAGTCCCCAGGGCCTGATGGGATCTACCCCAGAATACTGAAGGAGGCTGGAGCGGAAATTGCTGAGGCCTTGACAGAAATCTTTGGATCCTCACTGTCTTCAGGGGATGTCCCGGAGGACTGGAGAATAGCCAATGTTTTTCCTCTGTTTAAGAAGGGTAGCAAGGATAATCCAGGGAACTACAGGCCAGGGAGCCTTACTTCAGTGGTAGGGAAATTACTGGAGAGAATTCTTCGAGACAGGATCTACTCCCATTTGGAAGCAAATGGACGTATTAGTGAGAGGCAGCATGGTTTTGTGAAGGGGAGGGCGTGTCTCACTAACTTGATAGAGTTTTTCGAGGAGGTCACTAAGATGATTGATGCAGGTAGGGCAGTAGATGTTGTCTATATGGACTTCAGTAAGGCCTTTGACAAGGTCCCTCATGGTAGACTAGTACAAAAGGTGAAGTCACACGGGATCAGGGGTGAGCTGGCAAGGTGGATACAGAACTGGCTAGGTCATAGAAGACAGAGAGTAGCAATGGAAGGATGCTTTTCTAATTGGAGAGCTGTGACCAGTGGTGTTCCACAGGGATCAGTGCTGGGACCTTTTCTCTTTGTAGTATATATAAATGATTTGGAGGAAAATGTAACTCGTCTGATTAGTAAGTTTGCAGACGACACAAAGGTTGGTGGAATTGCGGATAGCGAGGAGGACTGTCAGAGGATACAGCAGGATTTAGATTGTTTGGAGACTTGGGCGGAGAGATGGCAGATGGAGTTTAATCCGGACAAATGTGAGGTAATGCATTTTGGAAGGTCCAATGCAGGTAGGGAATATACAGTGAATGGTAGAACCCTCAAGAGTATTGAAAGTCAAAGAGATCTAGGAGTACAGGTCCACAGGTCATTGAAAGGGGCAACACAGGTGGAGAAGGTAGTCAAGAAGGCATACGGCATGCTTGCCTTCATTGGCCGGGGCATTGAGTATAAGAATTGGCAAGTCATGTTGCAGCTGTATAGAACCTTAGTTAGGCCACACTTGGAGTATAGTGTTCAATTCTGGTCGCCACACTACCAGAAGGATGTGGAGGCTTTAGAGAGGGTGCAGAAGAGATTTACCAGAATGTTGCCTGGTATGGAGGGCATTAGCTATGAGGAGCGGTTGAATAAACTCGGTTTGTTCTCACTGGAACAAAGGAGGTTGAGGGGAGACCTGATAGAGGTCTACAAAATTATGAGGGGCATAGACAGAGTGGATAGTCAGAGGCTTTTCCCCAGGGTAGAGGGGTCAATTACTAGGGGACATAGGTTTAAGGTGAGAGGGGCAAGGTTTAGAGTAGATGTACGAGGCAAGTTTTTTTACACAGAGGGTGGTGGGTGCCTGGAACTCGCTACCAGAGGAGGTGGTGGAAGCAGGGACGATAGTGACATTTAAGGGGCATCTTGACAAATACATGAATAGGATGGGAATAGAGGGATACGGACCCAGGAAGTGTAGAAGATTGTAGTTTAGTCGGGCAGCATGGTCGGCACGGGCTTGGAGGGCCGAAGGGCCTGTTCCTGTGCTGTACATTTCTTTGTTCTTGTTCAGCTCTCAGACACACAGGCTCTCTCTCACACACACACTCAGCTCTCCGACGCCGCTCCCACGTTTCTCCGGTCCCTGGAGAATCGCCGCCAATCGGGCGCGCGCGGTCGATGGGGCGGCATCGGGGGCCATTGAAATATGCCCCCGTGGCGATTCTCCAAGTGCAGCTGGCCGAGTTCCCGTCGGCGTGGTTCTCTCATGGTTCCATCCGGCGGACACTCAGCGTGGCGGCTGCGGACTTAGTCGGCGGCCGCCCTGGTGGGGGGGCGGGGGAATCATTCACTGAGCTGGCCTCCAGGACAGCCAGGCTATTGATCAGGGCCCATCGATCCACCGGCACGCGCCATCTGGAAGGGGCCTATCTTCTTGATGCCGGTCCGTGGTGTTTTTAAAAAAAAATAATTTTTATTAAAGGTTTTCATAAAATATCAATAACAAAATGAGAAAGAAAAAAGAACCCAACAGGGTTAAGTACAAAACACAATCTAAAAAAGCAACCCCCCAAACTCCTCCCCCCTGTACATAAATAATAAATTAACATTAGCACCCTGACTTAAGACAACAGGTGTATACACCCCCTCAAACCCTCCAGTGTAAATAACAGAAACTAAAATAAAGTAAACCCCCCCCCCCCACCCACCGAGCTGCTGCTGCCATTGACCAATGTCTATCGTTCTGCCAGAAAGTCTAAGAACGGTTGCCACCGCCTAAAGAACCCTTGTACCGACCCTCTCAAGGCGAATTTCACCCTCTCCAATTTAATAAACCCTGCCATATCGCTGATCCAGGATTCCACGCTTGGGGGCCTCGTATCTTTCCACTGATGAGAATCCTTCGCCGGGCTACCAGGGACGCAAAGGCCAGAATTCCGGCCTCTTTCGCCTCCTGCACTCCCGGCTCCTCTGCCACCCCAAATATTGCGAGCCCCCAGCCCGGTTTGACCCTGGATCCTACCACCCTCGACACCGTCCTCGCTACGCCCTTCCGAAATTCCTCCAGCGCTGGGCATGCCCAGAACATATGGGTGTGATTTGCTGGGCTCCCTGAGCACCTAACACACCTGTCCTCACCCCCAAAGAACCTGCTCATCCTTGTCCTGGTCATGTGTGTCCTCCCT
This sequence comes from Scyliorhinus torazame, assembly GCF_047496885.1. Lineage (NCBI taxonomy): Eukaryota > Metazoa > Chordata > Chondrichthyes > Carcharhiniformes > Scyliorhinidae > Scyliorhinus > Scyliorhinus torazame. The sequence goes on along the minus strand of NC_092710.1, from coordinate 334,218,192 downwards.
CTCTACCCCATCCCTCCCTCTCTAACCCCATCCCTCCCTCTCTACCCCCATTCCTCCCTCTCTTACCCCACCCCTCCCTCTCTACCCCATCCCTCCCTCTCTACCCCATCCCTCTCTCTCTACCCCCATCCCTCCCTCTCTAACCCCATCCCTCCCTACCCCATCCCTTCCTCTCTAACCCCATCCGTCCCTCTCTAACCCCATCCCTCTCTCTCTAACCCCATCCCTCCCTCCCTACCCCATCCCTCCCTCCCTACCCCATCCCGCCCTCTCTACCCCATCCCTCTCTCTCTACCCCCATCCCTCCCTCTCTAACCCCATCCCTCCCTCCCTACCCCATCCCTTCCTCTCTAACCCCATCCGTCCCTCTCTAACCCCAGCCCTCTCTCTAACCCCATCCCTCCCTCTCTAACCCCATCCCTCCCTCCCTACCCCATCCCTTCCTCTCTAACCCCATCCGTCCCTCTCTAACCCCATCCCTCTCTCTCTAACCCCATCCCTCTCTCTCTAACCCCATCCCTCCCTCTCTAACCCCATCCCTCCCTCTCTACCCCCATCCCTCCCTCTCTAACCCCATCCCTCCCTCTCTAACCCCATCCCTCCCTCTCCAACCCCATCCCTCCCTCCCTGCCCTCAATCCTACCTCACCCTACCCTCCCAATGCCTCCTCCTTCACCCTCCCCTCTCCAACCCAGCCCCCCCTCCCCGACTTTAACGTTCACTAAAGCCCGATTGGGAGGATTTCAGCCATTTGGCAGGCTTCACACCAACATGACACTGTGGGTGTTACCATGGTTATACCACGGCAGTGCTGGCGTTACTATGGTTACATCACAGCGGTGCTGCCTTCACCACGAAGTTACACTAACACGGCAGATTTGAAATATAAACAGGAAAAGCCTCTACTCCTGTCACAATGCTGCACGAGGTAGATTTCAAAACCTCCACCCCCCTCTCTCTCAGTCTGTCCTAGCCTCACTGCTTCTCTATTTTGTTTGTATTTCTCTCTTCCCCTCTCTCTCTCTCTCCTATTGACTGCTGTTTCTCTCAGAATTAGATCATCTGTTCTTGGTGTTGTTGTGGCTTTCCTGAATCACTGACAGTACGGACTTTCAACAAGGGACTTTATTCACTAGCTTTGCAACTTGTGCTCTGCCCCTGCTTCCGGGGATAGCACCGGCTCATACGGGGATAACTCCTGCGCTCCCGGGTGTCATAATATACACTCATGCACATCATGAGGTAAAGACAGGCAGTGACAGACACCCAGGTTAGCCAATCAACACACAGGACAGAACACAACCAATCACTAGACAGAACACTAGAGGGGGGCATCAGCACTCCGCCTCTTTCCACTGGTGATAACTGTAGTGACAGTCAGGGTGTATATATCAGTTAGCGCCTTCTACACGTGGCTCAGAGCTAGTCTGGTCTAGTTAGTTAGAGTTAGCACACTAGAGTAGTAGAGTGTCAACCCACAGCCAGCTGTGTGCATTGTTACAGAAGTTCAACGAATCGTATTGAACCAACGTCTAAGTTTGGTGTCTGCTTTCCGGTCTAACTGCATCCAGTTGCAGTCCGTGTTACCACAGGGTCAATAACATGACACCGGGGATAACACCAACGCTCCCGGGGATAACTCCCGCTCTCCCGAGGACACCTCCCTCGCTCCCGGGGATAACTCCCTCGCTCCCAGGGATAACTCCCAGGGATAACTTCTTCGCTTCAGGGGATAACTCCCTCGCTCCCGGGGATAACTCCCGCGGATAACTCCCTCATTCCCGGGCATAACTCCCTCACTCCCGGGCATAACTCACTCAATCCCGGGGATAACACACTCGCTCCCAGGGATAACTCCCGTGGATAACTCCCTCACTCCCGGGGATAACTCCCGCGGATAAATCCCTCACTCCCTGGGATAACTCCCAGGAATAACTCCCTCTATCCCGGAGATAACTCCCAGGGATAAGTCTTTCACTCCAGGGGATAGCTCCCGGGGATAACTCCCTCGCTCCCAAGGATAATTGCCGCACTCCCGGGGATAAGTCCCTTGCTACCGGGGAAAACTCCCAGGGATAACTCCCTCGCTGCCGGGGATAATTGCCGCGCTCCTGGGGATAACTCCCTCGCTCCTGGGGATAACTCCTGGGGATAATTCCCTCGCTCCCGGGGATAACTCCTGGGGATAATTCCCTCGCTCCCGGGGATAGCTCCTGGGGATAATTCCCTCGCTCCTGGGGAAAAGTCCTGGGGATAATTCCCTCGCTCCCGGGGATAACTCCTGGGGATAATTCCCTCGCTCCCGGGGATAACTCCTGGGGATAATCCCCTCGCTCCCAGGGATAACTCTCGGGGATAACTCCCTCGCTCCCGGGGATAGTTCCCGGGAATAACTCCCTCGCTTCCGGGATAAATCCCGGAGATAACTCCCTCGCTCCCGGCGATAGCTCCCAGGAATAACTCCTGGGGATAATTCCCTCACTCCCGGGGATAACTCCTGGGGATAACTCCTGGGATAATTCCCTCGCTCCCGGGGATAACTCCTGGGGATAACTCCCTCGCTCCCGGGGATAACTCCTGGGGAATATTCCGTCGCTCCCGGGGATAACTCCTGGGGATAACTCCCTCGCTCCCGGGATAACTCCCGGGGATAACTCCCTCGCTCCCGGGGATAGTTCCCAGGAATAACTCCCTCGCTCCTGGGGATAGCACCCGGGATAACTCCGCTTCCGGGATAACTCCCGGAGATAACTCCCTCGCTCCCGGGGATAACTCCTGCGCTCCCGGGGATAAGTCCCTCGCTCCTGGGGATAACTCCTGGGGATAATTCCCTCGCTCCCAGGGATAACTCCTGGGGATAATTCCCTCGCTCCCGGGGATAACTCCTGGGGATAATTCCCTTGCTCCCGGGGATACCTCCTGGAGATAACTCCTGGGGATAATCCCCTCGCTCCCAGGGATAACTCTCAGGGATAACTCCCTCGCTCCTGGGGATAGTTCCCGGGAATAACTCCCTCGCTTCCGGGATAAATCCCGGAGATAACTCCCTCGCTCCCGGCGATAGCTCCCAGGGATAACTCCTGGGGATAATTCCCTCACTCCCGGGGATAACTCCTGGGGATAACTCCTGGGGAATATTCCCTCGCTCCCGGGGATAACTCCTGGGGATAACTCCCTCGCTCCCGGGATAACTCCCGGGGATAACTCCCTCGCTCCCGGGGATAGTTCCCAGGAATAACTCCCTCGCTCCTGGGGATAGCACCCGGGATAACTCCGCTTCCGGGATAACGCCCAGAGATAACTCCCTCGCTCCCGGGGATAACTCCTGCGCTCCCGGGGATAAGTCCCTCACTTCCGTCTCGTGACCTCGTTTGTAGCCGTGTCACTACGTTCTCACATGATCACATACCCCGTTTAGTTGGGACACCCGGTGGCATGAGATGTAACAGTGTATGCCGTCGGGAACTATGTACTGACCATTGTGTGACTTACATATAAATCAACTAGCAACGCATAACCATTTACATATATATAGAGGCAGGATCAAGCTGTAGCAACTGGTGCATAGCCCATCAAGTCTCTTTTTCCCTCCCCCAGCCTTTTATTTTGGTAATGATGTCATGCTGAGGGATCCTCCGCTTCACCGGCAGCGCACCCACGTCCGCGGGTTTCCCGACGGCGTGGGGTGGCCACAATGGGATACCCCATTGGCCGTTTTTGGGACGGAGAATGCCGCTGCCGGCGGGGGCGCGTGGCGCTGGAAAATGGGGCTGGCGGGGGTGTTCAGGCGCCCTGAGTCTGTGATTATACCGGTTGGTGGTGGTGTAGTTTGTCTGTGGCCAGTGTCCTCACTTTTAGCAGTACAGGAAGTATTATCTGTGCGTTCGTCAGGTACAGGGTTCGCTGTGTTGGCCTCTGTAGGTGTCTGCAGGTTTGATGACCGGATGACTGAAGTACTGTGTTATCTGCTGGTGCTGGTTCTGATACCTGCAGAAGGTGACGGCAATTGCCTACAAAGTGGACACTGTCTGAGGCTACCACATAACTGTTTGTTGCTGTGTACCACTGCCAACTGGTCATTGCCATGTACGGTCTGAAGCCTGTCCATTTGACCTGGCGTTAGGGGGCTGAGGCTGTGGGAATCTCGATCATGGTGTGTTTTGCTTCTCAATCTACGCTGCTGGTAGATTTCACAGGCTGATTAGTGCAGCATAGATATCTTTGGGAGTTATCGCCATTCCCCGAAGGAAAGGAAAATCGCTTCTTGTAGGCTTCAAATGAAGTTACTGTGAAAAGCCCCCAGTCGCCACATTCCGGCACCTGTTCGGGGAGGCTGGTACAGGAATTGAACCGTGCTGCTGGCCTGCCTTGGTCTGCTTTAAAAGCCAGCGATTTAGCCCTGTGCTAAACCAGCCCCACTCCCGGGGATAACTCCCGCACTCCCAGGGATAACTCCCGCAGATAACTCCCGCACTCCCGGGGATAACGCCCGCACTCCCGGGGATAACTGCTGCATTCCCGGGGCTAGCTCCTGCACTCCTGGGGAAAACTCCCGCACTCCCGGGGATAACTCCCGCATTCCCACGGATAACTCCCGCACTCCCGGGGATAACTCCCGCACTCCCGGGGATAACCCCCACACACCCGAGGATAACTCCCGCACTCCCGAGGATAACTCCCACACTCCTGAGGATAACTCCCGCACTCTTGGGGATAACTCCCACACTCCCGAGGATAACTCCCGCACTCCTGGGGATAACCCCCATGCTCCCTCTACGTGATCTCTTTAGTAACCACGTCATCATGGTCTCACGTGACCACCCCGTTTACAAGGACTAAACATTGTTTAATGCTACACAGGAAGCTAATTCCCTGTTCTTCTTCAAAATAGTGCCGTGGGACCGACTACATTCACCCGAGAGGCAGGCGGGTTTAACACGGCACCTCAGTACTGCTCTGACGAGATTCTGTGCTCAAATACCTGGACTGGGTCTATGAAGACTCCGAGGCTGTCTACTGACAACCTAATAAACATTGTTAAAAACACACTTCATTTTGAAGCCTCTGTGATGTATTGCAGTTCAATGAGGGTTGCCCATTTAAAACAGAGATGAGGCAAAATTCTTTCACTCAGCGCATTGTGAGCTTTTGGAACTCTCTTCCTGAAAAGGTGATGGAAGCAGAGTCTTTGAATATTTTTAAGACAGAGGTGGATAGATTCTTGGTAAATAAGGGGGTGATAGGTTATCAGGGGTGGGTGGGATGAAGATTTGAGGTTACTATCTTATTAAATGGTGGAGCAGGCTCGAGGGGCTGAATAGCCCACTTGCTCGCATGCATTCCCCTTTGGAATTGCTGCTTTGTCTGAGGGATTAGCGTTTAATCTGTGGCGACTGCTATGCAGGAAACCCCTGGAGGGTTGGCAACCCTACAGCTTGGGGAGGGGCTCCATTCTTCATTCATAGGATGTGAGCGTTGCTGGCAAGTGAAACAGTTATTCCCCGCCCCTAACTGCCCTGTGTTGATGATCAGCTTACTCTGCAAGAAGCCCTGTACAGAAATTTCAGAAATAGCACGGTTTCTGAACTGTCAATGTGCTAACACTCTCTGAGGAGGTCAGTGACCTTCCTGAACCCAGAGAGGCTGCTTCCTGGCCTGGATATACCCAGAGCTCATTCACACTCAGCATTGTTAGACTGATGCAGCCTCAATACTGTCCCTCGCAGAGTAGAAAAGACGTTTAGTCTGCCTTAGAGCGCAGAACTGCATTCTTATCATCTCCCTCTCCCTAAGCCCCCCAAAGCACCTGCTCTTAGCTGGCCACCCTATCCATGGAGTTTCAGCACGCCATCTTGCATTTCTCCCTCAAAACTGGGGAATCAATCCCTGGCATTTGTTGTTGTAAATGTTGATATAGGAATCTCCAATGGGAGGGGAGTGGGTGTCCGAAATTTAGCAATCGTTGCAGTATGATTGTTTTAATTTATTATTTCAAAACATTCCAATTAAGGGGCAATTTCGCATGGCCAACCCACCTAGCCTGCGCATCGTTTGGGTTGTGGGGGTGAAACCCACGCAAACACGGGGAGAATGTGCAAACTCCACACAGACAGTGACCCAGAGCCTGGATCGAACCTGGGACCTCGGCGCCGTGAGGCAACAGTGCTAACCACTGCGCCACTGTGCTGCCCATATAATATGGTGTTTGATCATAGAGATAGCACTGCAAACCCGGGCCAGACCACAACATTTGCTGGGATACCAGTCAGGAGCCCCAATATTATTTTTTAATTTGTAAAACTGTGAGGAAAGGATACTTTACTACAGGAGTGATTCCATTCAAATCCCAGGTCCTACTTACCAGGGCCGAACAGGCGCCGGAATGTGGCGACTAGGGGCTTTTCACAGTAACTTCATTGAAGCCTACTTGTGACGATAAGCTATTTTCTTCTTTCTTTCTTTCTCTAATAATAATAATAATCGCTTATCGCAAAGTGAGAGTCCTTCCTCACTTTGCTAAGTGAGAAATCTTTCTTAAGATTGATTAAATATCTCCTTAAATGTCTGTCATTGCAGCTCTTATCTTTCAAGGTTGATTCCTAATTCACTTTAGATAGATTGTTTTCATGCCCCTTTCATTGCCTTTATTCAGTTTTAAAACTTAGATCCACACTTCTCCCGTTCCATCAGAACATGAAGTTCTATAATGTTATGATCGCTGTTGCCTAGAGGCTCCTTTACTATGAGGCTATTGTTTAATCCTGTTGCATTACTTATGACCAAGTCCAGAATCGCCTGCTTCCTGGTTGGCTTTAGAATTTACTACTGGAAGAAATTGTCCAAAACACTCTGTGAACTCATGTTCCAGGTTAACTTTGCCAATCTAATTCATACAAACTATATGTAGATTAAAGCCCCCCATGATTATTCTGTATACTCTGTGCTGCCATGTAACAATTGTTAGGGCCTATAAATTACTTCCATAAGTGACCTCTTACCCTTTCCATTTCGTAAATCTCTACCCAAACTGATTCTACATCTTGCTCTTTCAAGTTAAGATTTTCTCTCAGTACTAAACTAAAGTCATCCTTAATTTAGCGAGCTACCACACCAGTTTTTCCAAGCTTCCTACCTTTTCAAAATGTTAAATACTTATCAATATTCAGGTCCCAGCCTTTGTCACACTGCATCTGGTATGATGTGTAACATCAGGTCATACATATTTATTTCTATCTGTGCTAACAATGCATCCATTTTGTTACAAAATCTGTGCGCATTCAGAGACAGAGCCTTTATCTCTGTCTTTTTACCATTTTTGCGGTCTCTGACCTTATCTGATGATGTGCTCTGAAGTTTGTACACTCTGTCCCTTCCTGTCACACTCTGGTTATCATTACCAAAATCGCTAACTGCCCCATTACCTAATTATTTCCCAGTGATTTACCACATCTCCTCTCACATGATCCCTTCCCCCCACTATTCAGCACCCTTGTTGAAAAGAGGGTGTAAAGATAAGCCCAGTAAATACAGATCAGTACATTTTCAGTTGTGGTGAAATTTCTAGAGACAATAATTCTGGGCAAAATTAATAGTCACATGAAGGAATGCAACTTAAGGAAGGCCAGGCATGATTTCTTCAGAGAAAACTGTTGAACTAACTTGATGGAATTTTTTGAAGAGTTTACAGCGGGGTCGTGAGGGCAATGGTGTTACTGTGGTTTTTCCAAAAGGAATTTGAAACATTGCCACACAACAGAGCTGTGAGCAAAGTTATAGCTCATGGAATAAAAGGGACAACAGAAACATGGATACCAAATCGGCTGAGTGACAGGTTCCAATGGTTAATGGCAGCACCCTGTTAATGGAGAGTACCATTTGTGCTGCTATTGCACAGGAGCAGCGTGAAACAGCTAGCTTTGCCTTGGGTTTCCCCTCTAGGCTCAGCTCTCACTGATATTTTCAGGACGGAGGAAGATTGGTAATGAATGACCTGGACCTTGATGTACAGGGCGCAATTTCAAAATCTGCAGACGATACAAAACTTGGAAGTATTGTGACATGTGAGGAGGATGATGTAGAACTTCAAAAGGACATAGATAAATTGGTGGAATGGTGGACAGGGCAGACAGGTGGCGGATGAAGGTTAATGCAAAGATATATGAAGTGATTCATTCTGTTAGGAGGAACATGGAGGGATGATATAAAATAAAAGGTACATTTCTAAAGGGGGTGCAGGAGCAGAGAGGCCTGGGTGAATAGGTGCAAAAGTTATTGAAGGTGGTAGGACAGGTGGAGAATGTGGTTACTGGAGCCTACAATATCCTAGGTTTTATTAATGGGGCAAAGAGTACGAGAGCAAGGAGGTTATGTTCAACTTGTATAAGACATTAGTTTGGCCTCATCGATTATACTGTACACAGTTCTGGGCTCCACACCTCAGGAAATATGTGAAGGCATTGGAGACAGAGTGACGAAAGATTTATGAGAATGGTTCCAGCGATGAAAACCCTCAGCTATGATGATAGACTGGAGAAGTTCAGTCTGTTTTCCTTGGAAAGAAAGGAAGGCTGGAAGGAGATTTGAGACAGGTTATTTAAAATCATGTTTCAGTGCTGGTGTACCAGGTACATAGCCAGGTGTTCCAATAACTAGTGGATCATATCAAACAGCATGGCCCTTCGGCGGCTCGCAACACACATTGTGCCTTTTTCAACCAATGTATAGGCGCAACTGTTCCCTGCTGCATTCCCTATGGCAATGCCTCAACCAATCAGCACCCGTTTCTTATGCAGAATAAATATTTGTTACCTTTTGATTATAATATTCCAAAATTCCCTGGACACGGGAAGGTTCCAGTGGATTGAAAAATGCTAACGGAATGCCCTTATTGAAAAAGGAAGGGAGGCAGAATGTGGGAAATTAAGGACCAGTTAGTTTACGTCTGTTGTTGGGAAATTGTTAGAATCAATTATCAAGGAAGTAATATCAGGACATTTGGAAAGTTAAAACGCAATCCATCAGAATCAGCGTGGTTTTATGAAGGGCAAATCATGTTTGACTAATTTGCTTGAATTCTTCGAAGATGTAACAAGCAAAGTGAATGATGGACACCCTGTAGATGTAATATATCTGGACTTCCAGAAGATATTTAATAAGGTGCCGCACAGAAGGTTAATTCACAAGGTGAGATCACATGTAATTTATTAGCTTGGTTAGGAGACTGGCTGATGGACAGAAAACAGAGGGTCACAATAAATGGGTCTTTTTCTGGATGGCAAGATATGACTAGTAGGGTGTCACAGGATTCGGTCCTTGGGCCCCGGCTATTTGCAATCTATATTAATCATTAATCTTTATTATTGTCACAAGTAGGCTTACTGTGGCTTCACAGCGCTAGGGTCCCAGGTTCGATTCCCCGCTGGGTCACTGTCTGTGTGGATTCTGCACGTTCCCCCCGTGTCTGCATGGGTTTCCTCCGGATGCTCCGGTTTCCTCTCACAGTCCAAAGACGTGCAGATCAGGTGGATTGGCTATGCTAAATTGCCCTTAGTGTCCAAAAAGGTTAGGATGGGTTATTGGGTTAGGGGATAGGGTGGAAGTGAGGGCTTAAATGGGTCGGTACAGATTCGATGGGCCGAATGGCCTCCTTCTGCACTGTATGTTCTTTGTATTATACTGCAATGAAGTTACTGTGAAAAGCCCCTAATCGCCACATTCCGGCGCCTGTTCGGGTACACAGAGGGAGAATTCAGAATGTCCAAATGACCTAACAAGCATGTCTTTCGGGACATGTGGGAGGAATCCGGAGGAAACCCACGCAGACACGGGGAGAACGTGCAGACTCTGCACAGACAGTGACCCAAGCGGGAATTGAACCTGGGATCCTGGTGCTGTGAAGCAACCATGCTAACTACTGTGCTACCGTGCAGCCCATACCTATTGTATATTGTATTAATGACTTGGATACTGGGATAGAAGATTCTATAGCCAAATTTGTAGCCAACACAAAAATAGGTGGGACAGCAAGTTGCAAGGAGGAAATAAGAACCTTACGAATGGATACAGATAGGTTAGGAGAGCGGGTCAAAATGTGGTTGATGGAGTTTAACGTGGAGAAATGTGAGGTCATGCGTTTTGGTCGGAAAAATGCAAAGGCAACTTGTTATCTAAATGGGGAGAGACTTTGGGGTGCTGCATTGCAGAGCGATCTGGGGGACCTTGTTCATGAGTCACAGAAAACGAGCATGCAGGTACAGCAGGTTATAAAGAAAGTGAATGGAATGCTAGCATTTATAGCAAAAGGAATTGAGTATAAATGTAAGGAAGTGTTGTTGCAAATATACAAGGCCCTGGTGAGAGCGCACCTGGAGTATTGTGCACAGTTTTGGTCCCCTTATTTGAGGAAAGATGTAGTGACTTTGGAGGCAGTTCAGAGGAGGTTCACGAGATTGATTCCAGAGATGAGGGGTTTGTCGTATGAGGAGAGATTGAACAGTTTAGGCCTATACTCTCTAGAGTTTAGAAGAATGAGAGGAGATCAAATGAGGTGTACAAGATGATTAAATGTATGGATAAAGTAGAGGTGGAGCTGATGCTTCCTCTTGTGGGGCAATCTAGAACGAGAGGTCATAGTCTTAGGATAAGAGGTCGCAAATTTAAAACGGAATTGAGGATGTTGATTGTGGGCCATTCAGCGATGGTAATGCCATTGAATGTCAAGGAGTGATGGTTAGATCCGCTTTTGTAGGAGATGGTCATTGCCTGGTACTTGTGTGGCGCGAATGTAACTTGCCACTTGTCAGCCCAAACCTGGATATTGTCCAGGTCTTGCTGCATTTGGACAGGGACTGCTTCAGTATCTGAGGAGCCACAAATGGTGCTGAAAAGACCCCCCTTATGATGGAATGCAGGTCATCGATGAAGCAGCTGAAGATGGTTGGGCCGAGGACACTGCCCTGAGGAACTTCTGCAGTGATGCCCTGGAGCTGTGATGAAGTTATTAGTTGAATTTGATGTGATATTATTGGTTGACTCTGTTGTGAAGTGCGTTACCAGTTCTCATGCACTGCTCCTGTATCTTCTTGACCTTTCATAGTCCAGTGCTACATCCAGGTGCACCTCAGAGATGGAGGCAACCTGCTGCTTTCTGCGCCCTGTGGCCTTTGATGTCCTTGGCAGACGTCCTATGGAGGGCCCGGAGTCGGAGAGCCTCGACCGACTTAACCGTGTCACAGGCGTCGCCGTGCCACACTTGGACAAACCACTCAGGACGCGGGCGTCATGTTCCAGGTTTTCCACTGCAGTCAACACCCCATCAGTGTTGGCCTTGGTGCCACACATTGTCGGCCCCTCGCAATCCAAGGAATGTGATTGACATCCCCTCCTGACTCCCTTGGCTGTCCTTTCATGTGCATCATGTGTGGCTGGTTTCGCACAGTGGGCTAAACAGCTGGTTTGTAATGCAGAACAATGCCAGCAGCATGGTTCAATTCCCGTACCAGCCTCCCCGAACAGGCGCTGGAATGTGGCGACTAGGGGCGTTTCACAGTAACTTCATTGAAGCCTACCCGTGACAATAAGCGATTATTATTATTATCAGCTCAGGGAGAACCTTGTCCAGAGGCTCAGAATCCGGCTGGGATGCAGCTGTGCCCTGGGGCCCAGCAGCACTCCAACTATTGTCTACCTTGGATGTTCCTGCCTCCAGCTGATATGCATCAGCAGCTGTGTGTTGCTCACCAGATTGTGCCTCAAAAGCCTGTCCACTAATGTCACCCACGACATGTGTGGCTCTACGCTGTGGAATGGGGGGGTGATAGCTGTGGTGCCTCAATGGTGGTCTCCATAGGGCTCTCCTCCGAGGTGTTCTCTTGGGTGGTGGGGGAGAAGATCAGCTCCGGATGGCCCGGCCTCTTCAGGTGATGATCCTGTGAGTCAATGGACAAGTGGGGCAGGGTTCTCCGACCCCCCCCGCCGGGTCGGAGAATCGCTAGGGGGGGGGCGGCGTGAATCCCGCCCCGCCGCCGGCTGCTGAATTCTCCGGCGCCGGGGTTTTGGCAGGGACTGGAATGGCGGCGTGCCGGTCAGCTGCCACTGGCAGCGGGCCCCCCGGCGATCCTCCGCCCCGCGATGGGCCGAGCGGCCGCCCGTTTTCGGCCGGTCCCGTCGGCGTAAATCAAACCAGATCTGTACCGGCGGGACTTGGCTCTGCGGGCGGCCTGCAGAGTCCTCGGGGGGGAGCGGGAACCGGGCCCCGATCGGGACCCACTGATCCGCGGGCGGACCTGAGCCATGGGGCACTCTTTCCCTCCATGCCGGCTGCTGTCAAGCTCTGCCATGGCCAGTGCGGTGGAGAACCCCCCCCCCCACGCATGCGCTGGGGGTGACGCCAGCACACGCTGACGCTCCCACGCATGCACCAACTCACGCCGGCCGACGGAGGCCCTTCCGCGCCAGTCGGCGCGGCGCCAACCCCGCTGGCCTAGCCCTTGAAGGTGCGGAGGATTCCGCACCTTCCGGGCGGCCCGCGCTGGAGTGGTTCACGGAGATGGTACGGCCCGGCCCGCTGGGTAGGGGAGAATCCCGCCCGTAGTCAGTGAGAGGGAAGGATAATCTTTCTGACATGAACGACTCACTTGAGACAGGTCACCTGGGTGAAGGGGCAGTGAATCCTCACCTCTCTAGCGCGGGTCAACCTTGCTGTCGGTGACTACTCCCTGCTCAAGCAACTCCATGACTTCCTGGGCCCTGTGATTCCTCAGAGGGGATGAGGACTGGAATCTCTGGGATTCTTCCTCCCGTCTTGACCCTTTCCTGTTTATTCTGGGCTACCTTCTCCTGTGGGGACAAAGAGATTGTGAGCTGCACGCTTGATTGGCCAGGGGGTTCATAGCAGGTGGCATATGTGGGCACCACACCTGGTCATGAAGGTATTGTACTGGTGGGTGCCAGGGGTTTCTGAGGAACAAGCTTGAAGATTGGATGTGGGGGGGGTGCAAGTTGTCAGCCAGTGGATTTGGGGGGGGTTTGGGAATTTGAGGGGTGGCAGGCAGAACTAATCACAAAATCACAGAAACATACAGTGCAGAAAAGGCCCTTTGGCCCATTGAGTCTACACAACTGCATGAAAGGCTCCTGATCTGTCAATCCTATTCCCATTGCCAGCACTTCACCCATAGCCTCGAATGTAATGATGTGCCAAGTGCTCACACAGGTACTTTTTAAAGGATGCGAGGTAGCGCACCTCTACCACCCTCCCGGGCAGTGCGTTCCAGTCCGTCAACACTGTCTGAATCCCCCCTGAACCTCCCGCCCCTCATCTTAAACTTGTGTCCCCTTGTAACTGACCCTTCAACTAAGGGGACCATCTTTTCCTTATCCACCCTGTCCACGCCCCTCATTATCTTGTACACCTCGATCAGGTCGCCCCTCAGTCTTCTCTGCTCCAACAAAACCAACCCAAGCATATCCAACCTCTCTTCATAACTTAATTGTCCCATCCCAGGCAACATCCTGCTGAACCTTCTCTGCACCCCCTCCAATGCAATCACATCCTTCCTATAATGTGGTGACCAGAACTGCAGACAGTACTCCAGCTGTGGCCTCACCAAAGTTCTGTACAGCTCCAACATGACCTCCTTGCTTTTGTAATCTCTGCCACGATTGATAAAGGCAAGTGTCCCAATTGCCTTTTTTACCAATCCCAGGAGAGAGGTGGTATCTTCCCCTTGCAGCTCATTGGAGGTCGCTGGTCTTCTTCTGACATTGGATGTCGGTCCTCCTGGTCATGCTGCCCGCACTGACAGCTGCTGCCACTGCCTCCCAGGCGGCATTGCTGACCCTGCCGCTGGTCCCCCAACCCCCTCGGGGGCACAGGGTGCCCCACCTCTCACAGCATTGAGGAGCCTGTCCAGGTCGGCATCCCCGTAGCGAGGAGAAGGACTGCCGCTGCCAAGCTTGTGTGTTGACTGGGAGTGAGTGGTGAGGAAGAGTTTAAAAGCAGCTCCCCCTTGTTGGCGGTGAGTTGCTGAGGTGCAAGTTGGGAAAATCAGACGGCGAGGGAGCCAGTAATGTCAAGAATTTCCTGAGGGGACTCATTTTTGGCACTAAATGCTGTTGAATATGGGCCGCGATCTCGCCAGTGAAGCATTGTGCTCCCCGCCAAACAGCCCAAAATCAGACTTTAACTTTGGTCCTCTGAATCGTACCCCAGATCTGTTGTTAGGCCAACACACTCACTGGTGATAGAAAGCCACAATGTCGAGTGGCTCCATTGTCTCACTCCTGTCACTGTGTCATCCACAATGGGATATATTTTTAAAGGGATTTTAAATATCCATACACTGCCTGAATGAAAATACCCCCTCCTTGCCCTCCCACACTTTGCCAAATGTCTTTTGTTCTTAAAGTTGCTACTTTTTGTTGCAATCTCACAGCTCAAACACATTTTCCCGCCCTTCAGTTGTGACAAAGAATAAAAGGATTTGAAACATTAACACTGTTTCACTCCTTACAGATGCTGCCAGACCTGCTGAGCATTGAATCATAAAATTTACAGTGCAGAAGGAGGCCATTCGGCCCATCGAGTCGGCACCGGCCCTTGGAGAGAGCACCCTAATTAAGCCCACACCTCCACCCTATCCTGGTAACACAGTAACCCCACTTAACCTTTTGAATACGAAGGGCAATTTAGCATGGCCAATCCATCTAACCCGCACATCTTTGGACTCCTTGGCTCCTGTTTCAGATTCCAGCTTCCGCATTATTTCGCTTATTTTAGTTTTGGATGGAGCCGTGGTAAACATGGAGGCCGACACGGGTGCTCAGGCAGCATGATTTCTGAATCGCTATTCCATTAAAAATTGAGCCAGCATCAATCAGCTGGAGAAATCCCTCATCGAATTACAAAGTTACGAAGGAGAGAATAGGGAAAGTGTTGGTTGCAGTCACATACATAGAACGTGCAGTAATACCCTTCATTGTGGCGACAAACCAGCTTGTCTGGAAGAAACTGGTTTGCAGCACTTCAATTAAACTGGAGTGAGCTTTATCACACAGAAGGAAATTTCGCAACACAGGACAACGTGATCACCAAGTGCCCTCAGGCATTTAGGAAGACGGGCAAATTGATTCAAGGGGACGAGGGTTCTTGGGAACGCAAGGCCAGTTTATTATTACAGGCCTTGTCGTGTACCCTCCGCTCCAAGGGAGAAAATAGAGCAAGGACTGAAAAGACTTGAGACTGAGAAAAATATCTCGAAAGTAGAACAGAGAAATCGGCCTGCTCCTATAGTAGTTGTACCAAAGTCAGATGGTGGTGTAAGAGTATATGGTAATTATTAAAGTAAAGTCGCCACAGTCCCAGGTGACCAGAGGCTGCTTTCCCCTTTGAGGGGGAGAGCTGACCGCTGGGGATTTAACCTGAGGGTCACCACACCTCAGGCGAGGGGCAAGGCTGAGAAGGAGGGGCCTTCATGAATAATCCTAGAGAATAGGACAGGAACTGAACCCACGCTGCTGGCCTCACTCTGCAGCTGCCCAGCCAACTGAGCTAAACTGGCCCTGACGTAATTAGAAGGTATCCACAAATCAGGGATTGGAATGTAGCCAATCTGAAATCTTGCCAAAAGTGGAGGTTTTGTTCACAGCACTGGCAAGAGGCCAGATTTTTATAAATTTGATCTGATAAATGGCCATCACAACATGAATTAGATGATGAGTCAAAGTGCTGTTCAATCATTAACACACACATGGGTCTATTTTAGTTTCGGAGGCTGCCATTTGGTGTTTCTTCAGCAGCCACCCCCCGCCCCCCTCTGGAATTCGGGAAGTAGTGTGTTGTTTGGATGACATGCTTAGTTCAGTTCCAGCCAGGCAGACCCATGATGATAGGCTGAACAAGGCACTTCAGTATTTAAACGTGAGCCAGTGTGAAATGTTTCAAAACTCTGTGGATTATTTGGATCCCAAGGTAAACAAAGATGTGACCGAGAATAAGAAATGCACCACGTCCTCAAAATATCTTTGAGCTCAGCGGCGAAATTCTCCGGTATCGGCGCGATGCCCGCCGACTGGCGCCCAAAACGGCGCAAATCAGTCGGGCATCGCGCCGCCCCAAAGGTGCTGAATGCTCCGCATCTTTGGGGGCCGAGCCCCAACCTTAAGGGGCTAGGTCGGCGGCGGACGAATTTCCGCGCCGCCAGCTGGCGGAAAAGGCCTTTGGTGCCCCGCCAGCTGGCACGGAAATGACATCTCCGGGCGGCGCATGCGCGGGAGCGTCAGCGGCCGCTGACGGCATTCCCGCGCATGCGCAGTGGAGGGAGTCTCTTCCGCCTCCGCCATGGTGGAGACCGTGGCGAAGGCGGAAGGGAAAGAGTGCCCCCACGGCACAGGCCCGCCTGCGGATTGGTGGGCCCCGAGCGCGGGCCAGGCCACCGTGGGGGCACCCCCCGGGGCCAGACCGCCCCGCGCCCCCCTCAGGACCCCGGAGACTGCCCGCGCCGCCTTGTCCCGCCGGTAAGGTGGGTGGTTTAATCTACGCCGGCGGGACAGGCATTTTAGCGGCGGGACTTCGGCCCGGAGAATCGCGGGGAGGGGCCCGCCAACCGGCGCGGCTCGATTCCCGCCCCTGCCGAATATCAGGTGGTGGAGAATTCGGCAACCGGCGGGGGCGGGATTCACGCCAGCCCCCGGCGATTCTCTGACCCGGCGGGGGGTCGGAGAATCTCGCCCCAGATCTTTTTGGGCAAAGCGAATTATTACAGGAAATTCTTAACACATTTGACAACCGTATCAATCCATTGACTGAACTCTTGAAGGTTGCTCCGCGGAATTGGAAAAGGGAGTGTGACAAAGCATTCCAGTTGCGTAAAAGGCATTTTAATAATTTTTATGGGATTTGGGCTTCGCTGACAAGGCCAGCATTTGTTGCCCATCCCTAATTGCCCTTGAGAAGTTGGTGAGCTGCCTTCTTGAACCGCTGAAGACCATGTGGTGTGTGTACACCCACTGTGTACACTCCACGGACATGCTGCAGGTTCCAGACTTCCGGAGATTGACTGGGCCTCACTGCATTTGTATATTAGAAGCAAAGGAAGGGCATTAGTTCCCAGTGTTAATGTGTATATTGCAAATCCACCTACCGAACCTAATCCTTACTTTGCATGAGTAAAGCAATTGACAAAATCCAGCTGCAATGCAGGTATTCAGCACCATTCATGATCCCTCACATAATGAAGCAGTCCGTGTCCAAATGCGGCAAGGCCTGGACAATATCCAGGCTTGGGCTGACAAGTGGCAAGTTACATTCACTCCCTCTGTCACTGATGCACAACGACTGCCATGTGTACCATCCACAAGATGCACTGCAGGAACTCACCAAACCTCTTTAAACAGAACCTTCCAAACCCACAACCTCTAACACCTAGAAGGACAAGAGCAGGACAAGACCCCACCACCTGGAGGTTCCCCTCCAAGTCACTCACCACCCTGACTTGGAAATATATTGCCGTTCCTTCACTGTCGCTGGGTCAAAATCATGGAACTCCCTCCCTAACAGCACTGTGGGTGCACCTACAGCACTGTGACTGCAGCGGTTCAAGAAGGCAGCTCACTACCACCTTCTCAAGGGCAATTAGTGATTGACAATAAATGCTGGTCTAGCCAGCGACGCCCATATCCCATCAATGATTTTTTTTAAACTGGATTCAAAGAGAACCCAGTAAAAATCTAACAACTCCCCAAATAATGGGCGGGATTCTCCCAACGGGCGGCTAAGTGCCGACGTCGGAGTAAAAACGGGAGAGTTCCGGGACCCCATTCTGCGGCCCACAGAGGGTTAGGATGGCGCTGGAGCGGACTCCGCCGTCTCAGCTGCCAATCCCGCCCTGAACCCGGCGCCGCGGGGTCTGCGCATGCGCAGCTGATCCGGCGCCAACCAGCGCGTGCACAGTGTCCTTCTTCCCTGCTGCGGCCCCGACGCCAAATGGCGCAGGGCTACAGGAGCCAGCGCGGAGGAAAGGAGGCTGGGGGGCAGAAAGGCCGGCCTGCTGATTGGTGGGCTCCGATCGCAGGACACGCCACTACGGAGACCCCCTCCCCGGGGTTGGAACCACCCCCCCCCCCCCCCTCCCCCCCCCACAGGCCGGACCCGGACCCGAGGTCCCGCCGGCTCAGAGGATGTTAGAACGGAACCGGTGGGACTCGGCTTTTTGTTGGCCGGCTGCTCAGCCCATCCGGCCCGGAGAATCGGCACGCCGGCCCGGGCCGGAGAGTCGGCGCATACCCCGACCAGCGCCGTGCCGACCACGCCGGCGCCGATGCGTCCCGGCCGGGGGGCGGGGGGGAGAATTCCGCCCCACATTTGTCAGGGGAACAAATATGCATTTCTATAACACCTTTCACAACCTAAAACACTTTCTAGCCAATGAAGGTATTTTAGAACTGTAGTCACTGTTGTAATGCTGGAAACGGAGCAGCCAATTTGTGCACAGCAAGATACCACAAACAGCCGTGTGAGAAGTGGAAGCAAACCGATTAAACTCTGATACCCTACTGGGTCACCCCACCAACCTTCCCTCCCTGAGAGCGAAGAGCTGGTTCCTTTTCCTGATAGGCAGAGCCTCTCAGTTCTGCCATAAACTGTTTAATATTTTTGTCTTCGTCTCCAATGCCTTGACATTCTTACAATGTTGAGAGCTGTCAGAGTTCTCCAGCCAAGGCTCTATATTAGTGTTATAACCTGATAGGAGGCCCAGGGATCTGCAACATCAGAGTCCCTGTGGCCTCACCTGAATACGATTTACCCAGATGAGGGGGCGGTGCGGAGCAGGGCAGAGTGGGGCAGGGCTACACCTCCCCCCATTTCCAAGGACTGCTGGGATATAAATACCTTGGCCCGGGAGACCCTTCGGGGAGTAGGAGATGTGTATCGTAACCTGAATAAAACCAAACTTTTCCACAGTCATCGCTTCCGAGTGGTCGCTTGCCTGAGACTTTACAATTAGACTAACAGAACTCCTTCTATTCCTGAGGAAATTAACTTTGTTTGCATTTTGTAATGGCTTTATTAATCTGTCCTGTTACTTTTTGTGATTTAGCACTGCTGGCTCACATGCCATCTGTAGCCCAGATCCAGGCTACTCTGTACTATTTCCTAAGGACTGTGTGACCTCATTACTCTTCCTGCTGAAATGAACTGAGCAATTCTAAGCACTGATTTCTCTGTCAGACACCTACATGGTCACAAATGGTTAATAACACATGAAAATTACTTTTCCTTTTGGGATGTTAACCTTTGAAGTCTTGGCAAGGCAGTTGGTTTCTTAGATAAAATAAAACATTTTTTTCCAAACCCTGAACTCTAGCTATTTCACTTTTAAAAGCCTCCCACTCGCTGGAGGTCTAGAACTATGGTCACTGGTCCAAAAATGGTCCCCCACAGTCAACTCAGTCACTCGCCCTGCCCTATTTCCCAAGAGGAGGTCAGGTTTTGTGCCCACCTCCCCGGAGTCGGACCCTCCACATACTGCCTGCGGAAACTTTCCTGAACACACTTAACAAATTCCACCCCATCTAAGTGCTTAAAACTGTGGCAATCCCAGTCTATGTTAGAAAAATTTAAATCCCCGATGACAACCCTATGACTCCTGCAAGCCTCCCCAATTTCCCTGCATATTTGTTCTTCTAATTCACGTTGACTATTTGGGGGCCGATAGTACAACCCCAATAAGGTCACCATCCCTTTCTTATTTCTTAGTTCCACCCACAAAGCCTCGCTGGATGATCCCTCGGTTATTTCAGCTCTGACTACTGCCTTGATGCTGCCCTCAATCAGAAACTGGCCCCCTCCCCTCTTTCCTCCATCTCTGGATGGTGATGTCACAGGTTAGTTGTAAATGAGCTACAGTGGATGTGAGAGCTTGGCCAAAGACATACAGGTGGGATTTACCTTGGCAACAGTATCCATAGGATCTCTACAGTCCGTGCAAACCCTCCAAAAGAGCACCCTGCCTAGGCCCAGTCCTCCCGCCCTATACCCATTACCCTGTAACCCCACCTTACTACACATCTTTGGGCGCTAAGGGGCAATTTAGCTTGGCCAATCCACCTAACCTTCACGGCTTTGAATTGTGGGAGGGAACCCAGGCAGAAACAGGAAAAAGTGTAAACTGCACATAATGGAACCCAAGGCCGGAATCGAACCTGGGCCCCTGCAATAGCAGCTCGATATCAGCAATGGTTTTGACAGAGTAAAGGAGGAGAAAGTATTCCCTGCGGCTGAAGGGTTGGTAACCAGGGAACACCGATTGGAGGTGATTGGTAAAAGAAGCAGTCAAGCTGATTGGAATGTGTTTACTTGGCCAGTTGTTGTGATCTGGAATGTGCTGTGGTAATAACATTGAAAAGGGAGTTGTATAAATAATTGAAAAGGTAAATTTGCAGGGTTACAGAGATAGAGCAAGGAAGTGGGTGAATCAGACAGCTCTTTCAAAGGGCTGGCACAGACGTGGTGGCTGAATGGCCTCCTGTGCTGTCAGATAACTACATTTTTTTTCAAAACTCATTTCCGGGATGTGGGTGTCGCTGGTTAGGCCCAGCATTTATTGCCCATCCCTAGTTGTCCTTGAGAAGGTGGTGGTGAGCTGCCTTCTTGAACCGCTGCAGTCCTCGAGGTGTAGGTACACCCACTGTGCTGTGAGGGAGGGAGTTCCAGGAATTTGTCCCAGCGACAGTGAAGGAACGGCGATATATTTCCAAGTCAGGATGGTGAGTGACTTGGAGGGGAACCTCCAGGTGGTGGGATTCCCAGGTATCTGCTGGGATGGTAGTGGCCGTGGGTTTCGAAGGTGCTGTCAAAGGAACCTTGGTGAGTTACGGCAGTGCATCTTGTAGATGGTACACACGGCTGCCATTGTTCTTCTGTGGTGGAGGGTTGGAATGTTTTTCGAAGGGGGAGCAATCAAGCGGGCTGCTTTGAGAGGGGAAGCGGGTCAGGGAGGGGGAGAGGGTTCAGGAGGGGGAGAGGGTCAGGGGTTGGGAGTGAGCCGAGAAGAGGGAGAGAGTGGACGAGAGGGAGAGACTTGAGAAGGAAGAGATTCGGGAAGGGGAGAGAGTCAGCAGGGGAGAGAGTCGGGCAGGGGAGAGAGCCAGGAAGGGGGAGACAGTCAGGCAGGGGAGAGAGTCGGGAAGGGGAGGGAGTCGGGCAGGGGAGAGAGTCGGGCAGGGGAGAGAGTCGGGCAGGGGAGAGAGTCGGGCAGGTGAGAGAGTCGGGCAGGTGAGAGAGTCGGGCAGGGGGAGAGAGTCAGGCAGGGGAGAGAGTCGGGCAGGGGAGAGAGTCGGGCAGGGGAGAGAGTCGGGCAGGGGAGAGAGTCGGGCAGGGGAGAGAGTCGGGCAGGTGAGTCGGGCAGGGGGAGAGAGTCAGGCAGGGGAGAGAGTCGGGAAGGGGAGAGAGTCGGGCAGGGGAGATAGTCGGGCAGGGGAGAGAGTCGGGCAGGTGAGAGAGTCGGGCAGGGGGAGAGAGTCAGGCAGGGGAGAGAGTCGGGCAGGGGAGAGAGTCGGGCAGGGGAGAGAGTCGGGCAGGGGAGAGAGTCGGGCAGGGGAGAGAGTCGGGCAGGTGAGTCGGGCAGGGGGAGAGAGTCAGGCAGGGGAGGGAGTCGGGCAGGGGAGAGAGTCGCGCAGGGGAGAGAGTCGGGCAGGGGAGAGAGTCGGGCAGGTGAGAGAGTCGGGCAGGGGGAGAGAGTCAGGCAGGGGAGAGAGTCGGGCAGGGGAGAGAGTCGGGCAGGGGAGAGAGTCGGGTAGGGGAGAGAGTCTGGCAGGGGAGAGAGTCGGGCAGGTGAGTCGGGCAGGGGGAGAGAGTCAGGCAGGGGAGAGAGTCGGGAAGGGGAGAGAGTCGGGCAGGGGAGATAGTCGGGCAGGGGAGAGAGTCGGGCAGGTGAGAGAGTCGGGCATGGGAGAGAGTCAGGCAGGGGAGAGAGTCGGGCAGGGGAGAGAGTCGGGCAGGGGAGAGAGTCGGGCAGGGGAGAGAGTCGGGCAGGGGAGAGAGTCGGGCAGGTGAGTCGGGCAGGGGGAGAGAGTCAGGCAGGGGAGAGAGTCGGGAAGGGGAGAGTGTCGGGCAGGGGAGAGAGTCGGGCAGGGGAGAGAGTCGGGCAGGGGAGAGAGTCGGGCAGGGGAGAGAGTCGGGCAGGGGAGAGAGTCGGGCAGGGGAGAGAGTTGGGCAGGGGAGAGAGTCGGGAAGGGGAGAGAGTCGGGAAGGGGAGAGAGTCGGGCAGGGTGGAGAGTCGGGCAGGGGAGAGAGTCGGGCAGGGGAGAGAGTCGGGCAGGGGAGAGAGTCGGGCAGGGGAGAGAGTCGGGAAGGGGAGAGAGCCAGGAAGGGGAGAGAACCAGGAAGGGGGAGAGAGTCAGGCAGGGGAGAGAGTTGGGAAGGGGAGAGAGTCGGGCAGGGGAGAGAGTCGGGCAGGGGAGAGCGTCGGGCAGGGGAGAGAGTCGGGCAGGGGGAGAGAGTCAGGCAGGGGAGAGAGTCGGGAAGTTGAGAGAGTCGGGAAGGGGAGAGAGTCGGGCAGGGGAGAGAGTCGGGCAGGGGAGAGAGTCGGGCAGGGGAGAGAGTCGGGCAGGGGAGAGAGTCGGGCAGGGGAGAGAGTCAGGCAGGGGAGAGAGTTGGGAAGGGGAGAGAGTCGGGCAGGGGAGAGAGTCGGGCAGGGGAGAGAGTCGGGCAGGGGAGAGAGTCGGGCAGGGGGAGAGAGTCAGGCAGGGGAGAGAGTCGGGAAGTTGAGAGAGTCGGGAAGTTGAGAGTCGGGCAGGGGAGAGAGTCGGGAAGTTGAGAGAGTCGGGCAGGGGAGAGAGTCGGGCAGGGGAGAGACTCGGGCAGGGGAGAGAGTCGGGCAGGGGAGAGAGTCGGGAAGGGGAGAGAGTCGGGCAGGGTGGAGAGTCGGGCAGGGGAGAGAGTCGGGCAGGGGAGAGAGTCGGGAAGGGGACAGAGAGTCGGGCAGGGGAGAGAGTCGGGCAGGGGAGAGAGTCGGGCAGGGGAGAGAGTCGGGCAGGGGAGAGAGCCAGGAAGGGGAGAGAGCCAGGAAGGGGGAGAGAGTCGGGCAGGGGAGAGAGTCGGGCAGGGGAGAGAGTCGGGCAGGGGAGCGAGTCGGGAAGGGGAGAGAGCCACGAAGGGGAGAGAGCCAGGAAGGGGGAGAGAGTCGGGAAGGGGAGAGAGTCGGGCAGGGGAGAGAGTCGGGCAGGGGAGAGAGTCCGGCAGGGGAGAGAGTCGGGCAGGGGGAGAGAGTCGGGCAGGGGAGCGAGTCGGGAAGGGGAGAGAGCCTGGAAGGGGAGAGAGCCAGGAAGGGGGGAGAGAGTCGGGAAGGGGAGAGAGTCGGGCAGGGGAGAGAGTCGGGCAGGGGAGAGAGTCGGGCAGGGGAGAGAGTCGGAAGGGGGAGAGAGTCCGGCAGGTGAGAGAGTCGGGCAGGGGAGAGACTCGGGCAGGGGGGGAGAGTCGGGCAGGGGAGAGAGTCGGGAAGGGGAGAGAGTTGGGCAGGGGGGAGAGGCGGGAAGGGGAGAGTGTCGCGAAGGGGAGAGAGTCAGGCAGGGGATCGAGTCGGGGAGGAGGAGAGAGTCGGGAGTGGGAGGGAGTCGCGGAGGGGGGAGAGAGTCAGGAGGGAGAGAGAGTCGAGAAGGGGGAGAGAGTCGGGAAGGGGTGAGCGTCGGGAAGGGGAGAGATGCGCAGAGGATGGGCAGGGGAGAGAGTCGGCCGGGGAAAGATTCGGGAGGTGGAGAGAGCCGGGAAGGGGGAGAGAGTCAGGAAGGGGAGAGGGCCAGGAAGGGGGAGAGAGTCAGGCAGGGGAGAGGGTCGGGAAAGGGAGAGAGTCAGGCAGGGGAGAGAGTCGGAAAGGGGAGCGAGTCGGGCGGGGAGAGAGTCGGGGAAGGGGGAGAGAGTTGGAGATGGGGAGGGAGTCGGAGAAGGGGAGGGGAGAGAGTCGGGGAGGGGGAGAGAGTTGGAGAAGGGGAGAGAGTCGGTGAGGGGAAGAGAGTTGGCGAGGGGGAGAGAGTCGGGGAAGGAGGGAGAGTCGGGGAAGGGGAGGGTGTCGGGGAAGGGGAGGGGAGAGAGTCGGGGAGGGGGAGAGAGTTGGAGAAGGGGAGAGAGTCGGTGAGGGGAAGAGAGTTGGCGAGGGGGAGAGAGTCGGGGAAGGAGGGAGAGTCGGGGAAGGGGAGGGTGTCGGGGAAGGGGAGGGGGAGAGAGTCGGGGAGTGCGAGGGAGTCGGGGAGGAGCAGGGAGTCGGGAGAATCAGGGAGGGGGAGAGAGTCGGGGAGGGGGAGGGGGAGAGGGTAGGGGAGGAGGAGAGAGTCGGGGAGGGGGGAGAGAGTCGGGGAGGGGGAGGGAGTCGGGGAGGGAGTCGGGGAGGGGAGGGAGTCGGGGAGGAGGAGGGGGAGAGAGTCGGGGAGGGGGAGAGAGTCGGGGATGGGGAGAGAGTCGGCGAGGGTGAAGGAGTCGGGTAGGAAGAGGGGGAGAGAGTCAGGGAGAGGGAATGAGGTGGGGAGAGGAGGGTCGGGGAGAGGGAGGGAGTCGGGGATGGGGTGGGTGGAGTAGGGGAGGGGCAGGGAGATGGGGAGGGGCAGGACGTCGGGGAGAGGGGAGAGAGTCAGGGAGGGGGAGAGAGTCGGGGAGAGGAGAGAGTCAGGGAGGGGGGAGAATCGGGGAGTTGGAGGGAGTCGGGGAGAGTCAGGGTGGGGGTGAGAGTCGGGGAGGGGGAGAGAGTCGGGGAGGGGGAGGGGGAGAGGGTAGGGGAGGAGGAGAGAGTCGGGGAGTGCGAGGGAGTCGGGGAGGGGCAGGGAGTCGGGGAGAATCAGGGAGGGGGAGGGAGTCGGGGAGGGGGAGGGGGAGAGGGTAGGGGAGGAGGAGAGAGTCGGGGAGGGGGAGAGAGTTGGGGAGGGGGAGAGAGTCGGGGAAGGGGAGGGTGTCGGGGAAGGGGAGGGGGAGAGAGTCGGGGAGTGCGAGGGAGTCGGGGAGGGGCAGGGAGTCGGGGAGAATCAGGGAGGGGGAGGGAGTCGGGGAGGGGGAGGGGGAGAGGGTAGGGGAGGAGGAGAGAGTCGGGGAGGGGGAGAGAGTCGGGGAGGGGGAGAGAGTCGGGGAGGGGGAGGGGGAGAGGGTAGGGGAGGAGGAGAGAGTCGGGGAGGGGGAGGGGGAGAGGGTAGGGGAGGAGGAGAGAGTCGTGGAGGGGGAGGGAGTCGGGGAGAGTCAGGGTGGGGGAGAGAGTCGGGGAGGGGGAGAGAGTCGGGGAGGGGGGAGGGGGAGAGGGTTGGGGAGGAGGAGAGAGTCGGGGAGGGGGAGGGAGTCGGGGAGAGTCAGGGTGGGGGAGGGAGTCGGGGAGGGGGGGAGAGTCGGGGAGGGGGAGAGAGTCGGAGAGGGGAGGGGGAGAGAGTTGGGGAGGGGGAGTGAGTCAGGGAGGGGCGGAGATTCGGGGCGGGGGAGAGAGTCGGGGAGGGGGAGGAGGAGAGAGTCGGGGAGGGGGAGGGAGTCGGGGAGGGTGAAGCAGTCGGGGAGGAGGGGGAGAATTGAGGGAGGGGGAGGAGTCCGGGAGGAGGAGGGAGATGGGAAGGGGGAGGGGGAGAGGGAGAGAGTCGGGGAGGGGGAGGGGGAGGGGGAGAGGGAGAGAGTCGGGGAGGGGGAGGGGGAGAGGGAGAGTGTCGGGGATGGGGAGAGAGTTGGGGAGGGGAGAGAGTCGGGGAGAGGGAGGGAGTCGGGGAGAGGGAGAGAGTCGGGGAGAGGGAGAGAGTCGGGGAGGGGGAGAGAGTCGGGGAGAGGGAGGGAGTCGGGGAGGGGGAGAGAGTCGGGGAGAGGGAGAGAGTCGGGGAGGGGGAGAGAGTCGGGGAGGGGGAGAGAGTCAGGGTGGGGTGAGAGTCGGGGAGGGGGAGAGAGTCGGGGAGGGGGAGGGGGAGAGGGTAGGGGAGGAGGAGAGAGTCGGGGAGGGGGAGCGAGTCGGGGAGAGGGAGGGAGTTGGGGAGGGGGAGAGAGTCGGGGAGGGGGAGAGAGTCGGGGAGGGGGAGAGAGTCGGGGAGGGGAGGAGTTGGGGAGGGGGAGAGAGTCGGGGAGGGGGGAGAGAGTCGGGGAGGGGGAGGGGGAGAGGGTAGGGAGGAGGAGAGAGTCGGGGTGGGGGAGAGAGTCGGGGAGGGGGAGAGAGTCGGGGAGAGGGTAGGGGAGGGGGAGAGAGTCGGGGAGGAGGAGAGAGTCGGGGAGAGGGAGAGAGTCGGGGAGGGCGAGAGAGTCGGGGAGGGGGAGGGGGAGGGAGAGAGTCGGGGAGGGGTGAGAGAGTCGGGGAGGGGAGGGAGTTGGGGAGGGGGAGAGAGTCGGGAGGGGGAGAGAGTCGGGGAGGGGGAGGGGGAGAGGGTAGGGGAGGA
The DNA here is from genome assembly GCF_047496885.1 of Scyliorhinus torazame. NCBI lineage: Eukaryota > Metazoa > Chordata > Chondrichthyes > Carcharhiniformes > Scyliorhinidae > Scyliorhinus > Scyliorhinus torazame. The sequence continues at coordinate 334,191,816 of NC_092710.1, read as the reverse complement.
GGAGAGAGTCGGCGTGGGGGAGAGAGTCGGGGAGGGGGAGAGAGTCGGGGAGGGGGAGAGGGTAGGGGAGGGGGAGAGAGTCGGGGAGGAGGAGAGAGTCGGGGAGGGCGAGAGAGTCGGGGAGGGGGAGGGGAGAGGGAGAGAGTCGGGGAGGGGGAAAGAGTCGGGGAGGGGGAGGGTGGTCGGGGGGGGGAGGGGGAGAGGGTAGGGGAGGAGGAGAGAGTCGGGGAGGGGGAGAGAGTCGGGGAGGGGGAGAGAGTCGGGGAGGGGGAGGGGGAGAGGGTAGGGGAGGAGGAGAGAGTCGGGGAGTGCGAGGGAGTCGGGGAGGGGCAGGGAGTCGGGGAGAATCAGGGAGGGGGAGGGAGTCGGGGAGGGGGAGGGGGAGAGGGTAGGGGAGGAGGAGAGAGTCGGGGAGGGGGAGAGAGTTGGGGAGGGGGAGAGAGTCGGGGAAGGGGAGGGTGTCGGGGAAGGGGAGGGGGAGAGAGTCGGGGAGTGCGAGGGAGTCGGGGAGGGGCAGGGAGTCGGGGAGAATCAGGGAGGGGGAGGGAGTCGGGGAGGGGGAGGGGAGAGGGTAGGGGAGGAGGAGAGAGTCGGGGAGGGGGAGAGAGTCGGGGAGGGGGAGAGAGTCGGGGGAGGGGGAGGGGAGAGGGTAGGGGAGGAGGAGAGAGTCGGGGAGGGGGAGGGGGAGAGGGGAGGGGAGGAGGAGAGAGTCGGGGAGGGGGAGGGAGTCGGGGAGAGTCAGGGTGGGGGAGAGAGTCGGGGAGGGGGAGAGAGTCGGGGAGGGGGAGGGGGAGAGGGTTGGGGAGGAGGAGAGAGTCGGGGAGGGGGAGGGAGTCGGGGAGAGTCAGGGTGGGGGAGGGAGTCGGGGAGGGGGGAGAGTCGGGGAGGGGGAGAGAGTCGGAGAGGGGGAGGGGGAGAGAGTTGGGGAGGGGGAGTGAGTCAGGGAGGGGCGGAGATTCGGGGCGGGGGAGAGAGTCGGGGAGGGGGAGGAGGAGAGAGTCGGGGAGGGGGAGGGAGTCGGGGAGGGTGAAGCAGTCGGGGAGGAGGGGGAGAAATTGAGGGAGGGGGAGGGAGTCCGGGAGGAGGAGGGAGATGGGAAGGGGGAGGGGAGAGGGAGAGAGTCGGGGAGGGGGAGGGGGAGGGGAGAGGGAGAGAGTCGGGGAGGGGGAGGGGGAGAGGGAGAGTGTCGGGGATGGGGAGAGAGTCGGGGAGGGGGAGAGAGTCGGGGAGAGGGAGGGAGTCAGGGAGAGGGAGAGAGTCGGGGAGGGGGAGAGAGTCGGGGAGGGGGGAGAGAGTCGGGGAGAGGGAGGGAGTCGGGGAGGGGGAGAGAGTCGGGGAGAGGGAGAGAGTCGGGGAGGGGGAGAGAGTCGGGGAGGGGGAGAGAGTCAGGGTGGGGGTGAGAGTCGGGGAGGGGGAGAGAGTCGGGGAGGGGGAGGGGGAGAGGGTAGGGGAGGAGGAGAGAGTCGGGGAGGGGGAGCGAGTCGGGGAGAGGGAGGGAGTTGGGGAGGGGGAGAGAGTCGGGGAGGGGGAGAGAGTCGGGGAGGGGGAGAGAGTCGGGGAGGGGAGGGAGTTGGGGAGGGGGAGAGAGTCGGGGAGGGGGGAGAGAGTCGGGGAGGGGGAGGGGAGAGGGTAGGGGAGGAGGAGAGAGTCGGGGTGGGGGAGAGAGTCGGGGAGGGGGAGAGAGTCGGGAGAGGGTAGGGGAGGGGGAGAGAGTCGGGAGGAGGAGAGAGTCGGGGAGAGGGAGAGAGTCGGGGAGGGCGAGAGAGTCGGGGAGGGGGAGGGGAGAGGGAGAGAGTCGGGGAGGGGGAGAGAGTCGGGGAGGGGAGGGAGTTGGGGAGGGGGAGAGAGTCGGGGAGGGGGAGAGAGTCGGGGAGGGGGGAGGGGGAGAGGGTAGGGGAGGAGGAGAGAGTCGGGGTGGGGGAGAGAGTCGGGGGAGGGGGAGAGAGTCGGGGAGGGGGAGAGGGTAGGGGAGGGGGAGAGAGTCGGGGAGGAGGAGAGAGTCGGGGAGGGCGAGAGAGTCGGGGAGGGGGAGGGGAGAGGGAGAGAGTCGGGGAGGGGGAGAGAGTCGGGAGGGGGAGAGGGTAGGGGAGGGGGAGAGAGTCGGGGAGGAGGAGAGAGTCGGGGGAGGGCGAGAGAGTCGGGGAGGGGGAGGGAGAGGGAGAGAGTCGGGGAGGGGGAGAGAGTCGGGGAGGGGAGGGTGGTCGGGGGGGGGGCAGGGAGTTGGGGAGAGAGTCGGGGAGGGGGAGGGAGTCGGGGAGAGGGCAGAGAGTCGGGGAGGGGGAGAGAGTCGGGGAGGGGGGGAGTCGGGGAGGGGGAGGGTGGAGTCGGGGGGGGGCAGGGTGTTGGGGAGAGGGAGGGAGTCGGGGAGGGGGGAGTCGGGGAGGGGGAGAGAGTCGGGGAGGGGGGGAGTCGGGGAGAGGGGAGTCGGGGATGGGGAGAGAGTCGGGGAGAGGGAGAGAGTCGGGGAGGGTGCGAGAGTCGGGGAGGGGAGAGGGAGAGAGTCGAGGAGAGGGAGAGAGTCGGGGAGAGGGAGAGAGTCGGGGAGAGGGAGAGAGTCGGGGAGGGGGAGAGAGTCGGGGAGGGGGAGAGAGTCGGGGAGGGGGAGGGAGTCGGGGAGGGGGAGAAAGTCGGGGAGAGGGAGAGAGTCGGGGAGGGGGAGGGTGGAGTCGGGGGGGGGGCAGGGAGTTGGGGAGAGGGGTGTCGGGGAGGGGGAGAGAGTCGGGGAGGGGGAGAGAGTCGGGGAGGGGGAGGGTGGAGTCGGGGGGGCAGGGAGTTGGGGAGAGGGGTGTCGGGGAGGGGGAGAGAGTCGGGGAGAGGGAGGGAGTCGTGGAGGGGGAGAGAGTCGGGGAGGGGGGGGGAGTCGGGGAGAGGGAGTTGGGGAGGGGGAGAGAGTCGGGGAGAGGGAGAGAGTCGGGGAGGGGGAGGGTGGAGTCGGGGGGGCAGGGAGTTGGGGAGAGGGGTGTCGGGGAGGGGGAGAGAGTCGGGGAGGGGGAGAGAGTCGGGGAGGGGGAGGGTGGAGTCGGGGGGGGGCAGGAGTTGGGGAGAGGGGTGTCGGGGAGGGGGAGAGAGTCGGGGAGGGGGAGAGAGTCGGGGAGGGGGAGGGTGGAGTCTGGGGGGGCAGGGAGTTGGAGAGAGGGAGTCGGGGATGGAAATCTCAGCTCTCTCTCTCAAATCAGCTCAGGAATCCACTTTGACGTGTCTGGCAGGTTGACGGGAAAGCAGATGCCTGGCTAAATTGATCTCTTTATTTCAGGCTGCTTGAACAATGTGCGTGTGTGTTTGTTGAGAGAGGTGTGTAAGTGAAGAGGAAATCCTAGGTATGTCAGCCAGCTGAACAATGCAGTGGGTTATCATGTAATTATCATGAAGGAGCTTTGTATTCTCAAGGCAGAATGCCAGAATGGATTATATAAATGTCGCACTCACTTATCTTGCCTTTACCTCCTGCTTCTCTTATTCCCCTCTCTCGGGGGATCATCTCAATTAATGCTTAAGACCACTCACTCCATATCAAAGTGGCAGGCTTGATCAGCATTCACTCCTTCCATA